>NW_010199887.1:0-11793 GCF_000695765.1 Mesitornis unicolor
ACACCAATTTCACCCTAGAGGGATGGGAGGTTATATTTGCATTAACAAAAAAGTTAACAGAATACATAGATTTTAATACATCCGCATACTTTTTTCCCCTAGTGTTTTTCTTCTTCAGAGCTGGAAGTCTGTTTCAACATGTCACAGCACATTTTGGTGTCACTGTCACATGGAGGAAAAAAAATAATTATTTATTGCACAGATAATCATCAGAAGACATGCTCTGAAGCTTACCAGTAAGCCGCATGCATCGATTTACTTTAAGCAGGACTAGAAGAGCCAACTCCTGCTTAAGAAACAAGTTTTCCATTTGTTCTTACCCAGAAGGATTTAAGTGTTCCCCATCCTTTAGGAATTCCTCATTAACCTCTATTGTACCACTAAGTATTTGATAACATCACCCTTGCCTACAAAGCTTGTAGCAACATCACATGCTCCACCTCTTTGCAGACAAAATTGGCCTCATGAGGTACACCCAGCTTCTGAACTGTTCGTCCCACAATGCCGAGACCTAAAGTTCATTCAACATTCCACAATAGCAAAAAAATACCTGTCCATCTCTTTTATGCAGCCAGGCAAGACCAACCAGCTCACAGTGCCATCTTCAGTATTGTTCCTTTGTGACCATCAGCCTGTTAGCTTACGTTAGATGCTACTGTGAAATGGATCTTCAGGACTGAAACAGTGGGAGCAGTGGCTTGTGAATGAGGACAACCTTTTGTGGTGCACTACCAAGTTTGGTGATGTATTGCGGCACGCAGAGGCCACTGCTCATTCTCATCCTGCCTCATTATTAATCTTCTACCCAAATGAAGATGTGTAGAGTGTGCCAGCATCTTTGCACTATGATCAAGATAAGACAAGACAAAATATGAGTGTCATGGAGAAGTCAGACAAGAGAGGCTCTCACTGAGGTATGTACTGTATATTGTGGGTAACAGTATAATCCCGTGTTTATTGCTTGGTTCAGTCCTATATTTCTCAGACCACTAGGCTGACCTCAAAGAACCTTTAAAAATACTGTTTTACAAAGGCTGAAGTGAGGTTATTGTTACAGAAGAATTCGCTGGAGTTTATGGTCTTGCCAAATTAAAATTAACTTCGGTGAATGTGACATGAAATCTGTATAGTATAGCCTCACCAGTGAATATAAAGGCTCCTTCAGCCAAGTCATATATACATATCAGTAATATAAAATTCTGACAAGCATAAGAGCATTGCATTTACTGAAGCTTTGCACTTTCAGACTGGTGATAAAACATCAGTCTGTATATAGTTCCATTTTGTCATTTACTTGTGGAGTACTTCTTTCCTACAGTAAAATTAAAATTGAAAAGACTTTTTCACTTTTGGGGAAAAGAGTATCACTGAAGAGAAATTCTCCCTGGCAAATTAATAGATAAGGTCTGCCATGCTAACTCAAAAGCAAGCAAAAGGTAAAAATTGAATCTCTTTATCACAGTTAAGTCATTTTTCTAAACTGGAGAAGTAATATAGGATGGAATATATAGAATAGATTCTCTTACAGAAAGTGCTTTTAAACTTTAAAAGATCCATAACTAATATTGGGAATGGTTATAAATGAGAGTCTTCTCTTTCAGATTATGTTACATTTGTTACATTTTACTGGGACTTTATGGAGATTCTCAAGGAATTAAAGTTATATTTATGATAAAAACATGGAGCTGCTTCTAAATAGCATTTTCATCATATTAACTGTTGCCTAGATAACAGGCATATCTCCTCGAGCACCTCTATTCTGGTTTAGCACTACAGCTTGCAAATTAATACAGTCATTATAAGACAGGAAAGCTATATCACTTACCATTTCATTATTGTTCAAATCAAAATCCATATTTTTTCAGTTTTCCCTAGGGTTACAAACTGGATAGGGAAACGTTATCATCTTGCAAAATAATCTCTCAAGACTCACTCTCTTTGGTGTTAAGAGGAGCAGTTAATCATATTACAGTAATTTTCATATTAATAGGTCCTGTGCAAAGAGAGAGTTAATGCTCTCCTTCTACATTCAATCCTCCAAGTTTTTTATATATACATATATTTATATATGTGTGTATGTATATATATGTCTATATATATTAATCTGCTTGGAACTAGATTAGCACAAAAGATATCACGTCCTACTCAGTATATGAATCAGGGTCAAATCAACAGCATACCCTAAAATTTTTAATCAAAACAGCAATCTGTCACCCTAAGAGAGTTAGGTAATGTTTCAGTGAATAACATGAATACATACCATGTTTTAAATACAAAATACAGGGAATAACTTATTGCAGCACAGGAAAACACTTGAGAAAGTACATTGCAGATACTTCTTACACAAGAAGCTATGATCCTACGGCATGCGTATCCACTCTAAAACCAAAATCACCTTTAGACCCGAATTCTGTTTTCTGAGTGGTTAATGAATCCTTTACTTTTGAGATCTTCTCACATGCTATAATTTTCTGAAAGCTTCTCATATAATGTTGTACATGTAATAATGTAATGTCGTTATTTAAACTTGGAGCTTTAACTTTATGTGTGAACATTTTCTGGTATTTTTTTTTCACCGATCTGCTAATGTGAGTAATGCGTCTGTTCAGAAGAACTTGAGTGTGAATTTAAGAAGCTGGCCAAGGGGTCAGGTGTTTTCCAAATTTTCAGCAGCCTGAATGTGAAAGGGAGTTGGGTCAGGTCTGCAGAGACACAGGGAGAGCCAGCTCTGCTCTGCTCCCACCCTACCCCGGCTTGGCGGGAGGCCACTGTGTGCAGGAGCCTGAGCACAGCCCGGGTGTTGTGGCTAATAAGCCCCCTGGAGTGGGGGATCGAGACCTGGAGCACGATGCTGACTTGATGCAGCCATCGGACTCCTGGAGATGGTTGGCTTAGCCCACAAAGAAGCCCACTGCCTCTTCTTTGGCAGTGTGGGAAGACGCTCCCTTGGAAAACCTTGCTATTTGTCAACATCTACTTTCCTTTTGCTAACCTCTGTTGCTGTAACGATGCTGCCTCTCCCAGCGTCATTCGTTATTCTCCCCACCATCACTCCCAGGGGTTCTGATTAAAATCAGTGGAAAGCTCCCTTGGATTTTACTGGCTTTAGTACTTGGGCTCTGCTCCTTAATTTGCCTTTCTTGTCTGTTTTTAACTCTGCTTTCTGTTTAGATTTACTTCTGCCACATTCCTTGCATCCCTCATCTTCCGTCAATTTTGTATACTCTTATTCCTATTCCTGACCTGCTCGACAACTGTTAAATTACTTAGGCAGTGAGCAAAATGCATATTAAAAAAGTGCTTTCAGCTTTAAACTAAAATGTGTTGACAGGACTCATAAGAGGCCTAGAGGAGACATGGAAAAGTGGCGTCATTTTGAGAGAAAAAGAGCTAGAAATTCTTATCAGATTAGAGGACTCACCATGGTTTTGTGTCAGCACTCCTGGCTGCCTTACTGAGGTCATGAGTCTACTAATAGTGTCTAGAAAGACTTTCAATTGGTGATAATTTTAACGCTTGTTTAATGAAACTTAAATGCAGCTGGAATTGGGGTCTATCCACACTATACTGGTGTAAATAAAAAGTAACGGTATTCAAACTTATGTTCTTCTTGATTAGCAGCACTTTAAAAGAAATCAGACTCTAACGCACTCCTGAATTTCAGTTATTATACTGTATTTCCATTTATAACCTGACATAATTCCCACACAGCATATGGTATTAATCTGGTGTAAACACCATGTTATGATGATACCCGAACACATATAGCTGACATGAAAATGTCTTAAAGTACAATATTTCCAAAAGCAATTATGTATATATGGTTGGTAGTTATATTGCTGTGTGAAATTTTATTTCTTATTCATATGTATGTGAATTTACACAGGAAGAAACATTACTTTTAAGAAAGGAGATATTTTCACTGTTTGCAAAAAGAAAAAAAATTCAGAATCCAAGTCCACTTTTTTTGGCCTGTCAGGCTTTCATAAGGGAACCTCACTTTCATGTAAACACAGTATTTTTGCAGTGTTGGAATTTCCTTTGTTAGCATTAGAGGGTGGATGTGTAGATTAGTGTGAGGAATACAGTGAAACAATGTGAAACTGATGACATTTTTGAAAGAGAAAATTATCTCCAAAAATAAGTATTTAAGGAATTTGTTTAATTCTCAGTGAATGTAATACTTCTCCTGACGTATATATGCCCCAGACATCAACCTCTGCTAGTAACCAAGCATTTTTCAGTGTTTCCCACTGAAAGGAGTGGGAGACCAGATCTCCTTGTACAGGTAGATGCATGTGTGAAATCCTTAAAAAAATTGCCTAATATTGAAGTTGAGCCAGTCATTTGTTAAAAGGAGATAAATAAAAGCATGTCTTTTGGAAAGTAAATGCTTGCGGATGGTAATATTTTTGCTTGAACACTTGCCAGTAGGGCCAGATTCACAGCTGGTGTAAACTTTTCTAGTGCCATTAAGTTAACACCAGTTTGAGATGGAAAATTCATTTATTAGGATGAAGTGCAGCTTTTTCACAGATTGTTTGTAGCTCCACCTGCTACCCACACTCTCAGTTTTTTTAGTCTTTCTTAGTCCTTTTTTTCTTCCTGAAGAACCTTTCTTAAATACATTCTGAAGAGAAACAAAACAAGGCAACCTCAGTATCACATTCTCATAATGAAAAGGAACTGCTCAACAATCCAGTTCTGCGCTTGTTAGCGTCAGTATAAATCCGCAATGACTTCATTTTAATTGCTTCATAGTTGCACTACAGTGATTAACATTAGGTTAGGCTGCTGATGGTTTTGTAAAGTGAGCATTTCCAGCTCATCCCAATTATCCAATACAATATCTCACTTTTAGAAAAGATACGGCTAAACAAACTGCAAAGAGGCAAGTGTAAATCTGCAGGTACTCCACTGAAAATTTGCACCAGTGTGACTAAGAACTGAATTTAGCCCATTTAGTTGAATTCCTTTTGATGGTTTCTGCATGTTCTAGCATCCACCAGAGATTAGATGGAAACCAGCAGACTTGCTGTTGTCTGCGATACAAGCAGGACACCAGAGGTGAAAGGGTAACACTTTATCACACTGCGCCACCTGGCCCATCCAACACAATTTGAGCAACCATAATTGTATTGATTACTTCTTGTGCTCATGACTAATGACCTCTAGCTGCAACCTTGCATTTTCTAAATCTTTTATATTCTGATTTAATAATAAGATTTGATTAAAAATTGCCATTAGCCAATGCCAATGATTAGTCAGCAGGACTGAACGCCGCCAAGTTCCAATGAGTTTCATTATTCTGGAATTAAAAAGGACTGAGAACTTCTCTGGGTTAATAATACAATGATTCTGTCTCAATCAGGAATGAAAGAAAACAACTCTAATGTACAAATGTAGCAAAATGTATGGTTATTACTAATAGCTACATTTTACAGAGAAGTGTTTGAAGAATTAAAGGGACTTTGTCACAGATGGTGGGGACAGTTTGCTTTTACTTTTTATATTTGATTGGAAAGCCAGTGTCAGATGGTGTGTGAGGGGGCATTTTCCTAAAGAAAGCCATTTCCTTTGATGAAACAAGGGCATGGTGTTTATTCAGTTTCTCATGTGCATCCCTGTCACAACAAAACAATGCAAAGTGTAAGTAGGCAAAAATGCATTGCAATGGCTTCAGAAAATGGCAAGGGTATTTGTCCATGTTATTTACCTGCTGAGAATATATATCCTATGATATTTATTTACTTTTATCAAAATGATGACTTAAGATTTAAACAGAAGGATGCATTGTCACATACACATTGATTTTTAGACATGTAGCTAAACCCTGCTGAAGTGGTGTTTGGTTAAGGATATGCTTAAGCATGCACCTAAGAGCTCTGTGGACTCTGAATCAAGGCCTTGGTGTTTCTGAAGGTGGGGTGCACTAGAGGAGATGCTCTATGGGGGAAACATCTGCTGTGGGATGTGACATTCCAACAGATCTCATTGAAGCTGGCTGAAGGGCTGGGTGACATTGAAGTCAGTGAGAGCTGAGAGCACGCAGCACCTTTCAGGTTCAGACCTCTAAATAATAAAAGACCCTTGAGGCACAGTAAAAGCATTTCCCCCCTGTCACACAGGAGCAAGAAAACTGTCCTGTCCCACTGTCATCCTCTAGAAAACAAAACAGGTCCCAGACCTGAGTCTTTTAAGATTTTTAGGGTACTTGAGTGAAGAAATACCTCTTTGAACTACTGCATACATAAAATCTTCTCTCATCTTCATAAAAATAATTTTTAAACATACTTCGTTAATAAAGTTTGCTTTTGGCAACTCTTGTTTTCCCCGTTTATTATAAGTGCCTTTAAAATGTTTCCATTAATTAAGACTGCTTTTATGGGCTACATCCATTTAGTAAAATTACAGAAAGAAGTGCTACCGACACATCTGCCATTGACTTCTGTTTGCCTGAGCATTTTATACCCCTGTGAATAGCACAGAGGAGAAAGAAAGCCTTCGAAAGAGAATGATAGAAAGAGGTGAATTCTGTCCAGCAAAACATGGAGGTCAGGAGAGACTCGGCTGATTACATACTCATCTTTTCCAGGATTGCATGGGGAGAGCGGAAAGTTGATTGAACTCTAGTTTCAGCAGAATAGCCCTCTTAAAAATTACTCAGTGAAATGTTCAGAAAATAAAAATGCATAAAGTGTGAGTTTGAATATATGAGATTGTATTTTTGGGGAGCAGGCAAGAAGGAGGTTGATCTGAACATCTCAGTATTAACTTACGGAGGTTTTTATACACTCTCAGCTGAAAGCATTACTAGCCAGATTATAATTATAATTACCTTGGCTTCATCTCAGTGTTTATCTGCCATGACACCCACCCAGCCACCTGCCTGCTATTAATTCATTCAACACTAACTTCATCTTGTTTTCCTTTTATCTTGTTTTTTTTCCTGTTATCCTAACTTTAAAAAATATGTCCGTTATTAGAAACAAACTAACACAATATTTGTTTGTCCATGTCATCATGTGTTCCTTTGTTTAAAAAAAATGAAAAAACAGCCCAGAATTCTACGTATTATAAAAATAACCTGTTTGTATTTTATAGTGAAAACTGGAAAGATCTGGCATTTGAATCAAAAACTCAGAACAGCTGATAATCTTCTTTAAATTAAATCTTTTTTTTTCCATCCGAAATATTGCCAGGTATTCAAATAAGAGGAAATTAATGACAAGGGACAATAAGCACAATACACAGTTGGCTTGTAGGATTCCACTGTGGGTGCAGTTCTGTACAAGTCCTGGATATTTGTTGCTGTTGTTGCTCCCAAGTTGTTGAAGTTTGTTGTTTGCTCTGACAGAACACTGCAATGTTCAACTTTGCTGTAAAATGATGCCTTAAAAACCCCACAAAACAAGAACAACTTGAAATGGCAGCCATTCCCACAGTGCTTAAAGCCTTAGAAAGACTTAGCGCTGCATTCTGCTATGCTGTTTATAGGACAGAAAGTGCTTCTGCCCAGTTGACTGGAACCATGAACTGGTGCTGTTGTGTGGATGTCCTTTTGGATGTTCGGTGAGCGATAGATGGAAGAACAGACTGTAATGCGCCAGAGAGAGCTAATTATAATAATGGCTTGGGGTCAGTTAAATGCTGCACTATTTATCTGACCCAACTACTGTTTATTATGCTCTTTGTGTCAACACATTTTTACAGAGTAAAAATTAGCAACTAATTAATTTCAGGATTTAATGTCACTGCAAAGGAAAATAAGCAAGGTTTATACTGAATAGTGATGTTTCTAGAAGGGAGCATTATAAACATGGAAGTGAAGAATCTTTAAAAGCAGCGTTGAGTTGAATGGTGTAAAGGTCTCATCCTGCAACCATTCATTGAGCCTCAGTTCATCAAACTGCACTTAACTTTAAGTATCTGGTCAAGTCTTGTTCAAATCAAGAGCACATGTTTAAATGCTTTCTGCACTGGGGTCTCAGACCCTGCTCAAGCAACATTTCTGGCTTCATCAAGCCTGCTTGGCTGGGGAAATGTGTCAGGGTGAAGGCCTAATTGCCCATGTTCCTCTCTCTACTGTTGATGCTCCTTTTTTTTCAATGACATTTCTGCTCTCTGTCAGTTAGAGTTTGGAAATCTCAGAATGTAAGACATGTTACCCAGGCCACTGTACGGATTTTGGGGACATAGTTCAAGCAAGCAAATGAATTTCTGAGTGGGTATTCTTATTGCTTATTATATTTTTCAGCTCCCCAAAGTATGCAGGCTGCTGTTCATTGTTGGTTCTTGACCTGTTTCAGCTAATGCAGTCTTCCTTTGGCATAACTCACAAAGGCACAGCAGCACTTTGTGTATATGGAGACAATAATTCTTTGCACCGTTTCAGTCTTTTTAACCTGAAGACTTTAAATACTTTAAGACTCACTGGGGCTGGAGATTTCCCAGTATTTTGTACTTTCTATCTTTTTTTCTTATATTGCCCTTCCCATCTTTCCTCCTCTCTACCCTTTTATTCTTAAAAGAAGTCAGTACTGGAAAAGCCAAGACACACTGTTCCCAGGTCCTGGATGATTTCTTTGCTTTCACTCCAAGCTCTATTGGTGGATGAAACCTCCTCTTCTCCTCAAGGCCAGGAGAGAGTCCTGGTGTGTCCCAGCCAGATTCCTATTCTGGGTGACTGAAGGTCCAGGGCTCCAAAGTGTGCTGCAGGCTGCAGCTGCTGAACGGTTTTCTATAGTTCAAGTGGCTAGTCCCGGGAGATACAAGAAATCTGTGGCAGAGCTTAGAAAACAACCCAGGTTGTCTTAGCTGTTCTTCCTCAGTCTTAGACATTAAACAGTTTTCACTCCCAATGTGCAATCATTGATTGCTGGGATTTTTGTTACCCTATAAAATTATGGGCCACTGCATACAGTAATCTGTATTTTTAGACCTATTTTTTTCTAATGATAAATTCAGGAAATATTTTAGTAGTGTGCAATCATCAGAACACAGCTATCAGTCTAAAATTTTTATCCAATGCTGTGCTGATTTGTCACTGTGTGGCTAGCCTGGCTCTGTCTTCAAAGTCATCTTTTGTGTCAGACAGCAATTGCTGCAAGGAAACTATGTGCAGCTACAGCTTTCACCAAGACATCGACAGCTCTGAGGCTGGGGACTGAGGGGGCAATGTGTAGGTCTTGTGATCTTCCTCATCTTGTTGGAAAAGGTCACAGAAGCCATCAGATTGACTACAGAACATTCCCTCAGAGCAATGCACCTTTTGTACAGCAGAGCTGCTGCTATTTTTGAAGCCTTGGTCCACACGGAACACAAATCTTTCTTTAGCATGTATATCAATGCATCAGAAATACCCTCAGGAGACAGAGAGAAGCTTCCTGTTCAGTGCAGTATTTCAAAAAAATATTCTAAATTAGAGTAATGTAAAACAGGCAATAAAAGCCATTGCTGGGTTTTGTTCCTAGTTTTCAAAAGCAAGTCAAGGACAAACTAAGGTATGGAGATTCCTGACTGTAGTCAACAAATGTATTTATTTGAATAAGGAGATATTAGTAAGGAAAAGATTACTGGAGGCCTGTGGAAACCTTCTACATTACAAAACGCAGCAGGCTAAAATGCGATGGGAAGGAGGGTGCTGTAGGGACAACACATCAGACCTTGGACTGTGCATTTTAGAGGAGAGCTTTGTATGTGCCCCATATCCTCTGCTTCTACCACATGGGCCTTGCATAAAGTCTGTGTCTATAAAATGTTCAGCCTGTACAAAGTATAAAGGATTTTATATAGCATATATTAGCCTTGTTGAAGAAGTATTGGCAAAGCAGTCACCTGCCTAGACAGTTGACAGGGATAGAAAATGACCCTTCATTTCTCTTATGTTATGGAATGGAAAAGCTGCTAAAAAATATGCAGTCAGAGTTGTCTACAGAGTATTTTCTTCTATGTGCTCAGGAAACAATTTTCAATCACAAACATTTTCCTGTTGACCAGTGCCCTGTGGAAACACCTGATGAAGAGATAGACCAACCCTCCTTATGCATGGGTCTCTGCTGTGTCTCACATAGGTTTGCTAGCAGGCATATCTTGCCTTCAGCCTCTGGCATTGGCCCCTGGGTGATGAAACAAATCACAGTACTGCCAATTATGTAGCACTGCACGTGAAAGAGAGGAGTAAACTTCATAGCAGCCTGATTCTGTAACGACATCCCCTGCTAATCACGAGTGACTGTTAAGAATGACTGTTTGGTTCAATTATCTTTCCATGAATTCTCCATAATGCTGAGCTTTGTTACTAGGCTTTTCTGACCGTCAAATGTGAATACTCAGAGGCATGAATATACTCAATACAGAAGGAGAGAAAACTCCACCAAACAAATGGTCTTTAAAGTGTAAAACACGGTTGCTGGTTTTCAGATACAGAACTATGAACTTTCTTTACAGAATTTAAAATTAATTTAACGGCATTTGAGATCTTTTTTACACAGAAACCAGAAAAAATATAAAATTACATCTTCTGGCTTCTGTTGCTTTTCCATGGGCTCCAGATGTTACCAAGGGTAGGTCACCTTATCAGCCAATGTTTTATTAATAGTGCCATTTTTGCTTCCACTCTTTTTTCCTCCTGTTTGTATCATGGGATTCTGAGAAGCATGGACCTTTTCTCATCATGATTTTGGAAGACATATCAGATCTACACTCTAATATAAGTCTTCAGGTATGACTAGAATAGAAACAAATTATAGTAAATTATTATTAGTCATTGTTTTGGGCTATGTGAAAATGTACAGGAAAAAAACCATGCTAAAGTGACATGTTAAAGCACTGGAAATGGACCCAAACTAAGTTCTCAAAATCCAGATAAGCCTAAGCTGTTGTTGGTTACTTCTTAATTAACTAAATGAAGCATACACAGCCAATAACGATCTAACTTTTGCAAGGCAAATAAGCTAGGACTTTTATGGATGCCAATAAAATAAATGTTGTCTAGGAGATATTCATTAGCTGAGTGGAAGATGTCTGTAGAGGTTATGGTCCAGAAAGTTGGTGGATTTAATGTTATGGGCACAGAGGATTGTGTAATAAAGTGGGTGGTGCCAGTAAAAGGAAAGAAACAGCGCTTCTTCTGTGTGAATATGTTTCATCAAACCAGAAGTAAATTGCATGGACTTTTATTTTCTCATGGTCTACTTTAGCCAAGGTCTGAGTACTGCTAGTGGTTCTACCCATTCATTTGCAGAACAGTAAGATTTGTTTGCTGTTCTTCACCACTTGAAGGGTAGATAAGGTAAACTTAGTTGGATGCCTACTGTGTGTGTGTGTGTATGGAGGTGAAGAAAAGCATTTGTTTAACAGAAAATTCTCAAGTATGTCTAACACCCCTTCATTACTATTTGTGGTTGTATGGTCAAACAAGAAAAATGGAAGCCCTTACCTCTTCGGACGTGGTTTATTTCTACTTGGACAGCATTCTCCTGGTGGCTCGGAAACCTCTTCATACTGTGAGAGGTGGAGGAAGAAGGAAGGCAGGACTGAAGTTTCTGGAGAAAAAATCAGCAGAAGCAGGAAAGTAGTAGTGTGGTCAAGAGCAGCATTACGTATGCACGCCTCAGTGTCACTGCAGTCATGTGTGCCCCTGCTCCTTGGTCAGACTGTGCGGAGGCTGCTTACCTACACTGTACTGACTGTCTTTTAGAAACCCCCATGGTGTCCAGGAGCAATGTGATGACTAAAGCTGTTTCTCCAGGGGATAACTGCTTTGTAAGTTTGATAGCTGATCAAGTGATA
>NW_010199887.1:11824-25922 GCF_000695765.1 Mesitornis unicolor
AAAGAGTGTGTGACTCAATATGCTCTAGTGGCTATGCAATTATTGTGCTGAAATAATGATTATTTCTAGCTCTTTTTACCTCTTGCTTGCTCACAGAGCTTGTACTTTGGAGAGTGTGCAACATTTTAGTTTCCTTTTTCAGTTTTGCTGAAGGTAAGGTAAGCCAGTAGCAGGGCCAGGACCAGAACCAATATCCCATGAATTTCATCACCACTATCTCCAGTGTTTCGTTTTGCTTCCCAATTGTTGGTTGAGGTGCTGGTTCACACTCCTTTGGCCATATTTTATATCAATAAGTGTTCTGTCACTCTGGAGCCTTCAGTGCTTCAAGTTATCTGATGCCTCATGTCTCCTGGAAAAAAAGGTAGTTTGACATACCATCATGTAACCAACCATTTTGTCTCAAAATACAACAGAAAAAGGCTGGAGAAAGCTCAAGATCAAGTAAGTTCAAAACATGGGTTACTGACAGATGCACTTAGTATTTGAAGTAGAACTAGACACAAAGGTGCTATGATAAATATGCATGCAAAAGGCATATAGGTGCTGAAATAGTACAGAAAACAATGAAAATTAATTACCTAATTAATTTAATTTAAAATTTTGTAAACTCCCCCTCCTCCTGTAACCTCTTCTGTAAACAGACAATGCCTGACAATTTGGGAACTATTGAGAAACTAACAATACGTTCTGGATTGGATGACAAATGACGTGTGATTTTCCATCTGAAATATGCAGCGCTGTGGAACATATATATGGATATTAAGAAATTTACTCATTTCTTACCTGGGAACTTTTGTACCTAGGCTGTTAAGCAATTGCTTAAAATCATGGCTTGTTCTTTTGATGCCAAAGTGGTGGCTAGTTCAGCTTAAACTTGGCATTAGACAAACAGGAATATAATGCATTAGAGAAGAAAAAGGAGTGAATAGTAACGTCATGCTACTTGCAGTGCTACTTCAGCATTGCAAAGCTGTGTTAGGCTATTTGCCGTCTGCAACTCCATTGCTGTGCCACCTGTAACCAGAGCGCTAAGTTGAACTCTTGTTTTTATCTGGGTAGATAAATGTTGATGACAATTGTATAATATTCTGAAAAGCTGGAGAGAATGTTTTAGTCATTACAGCAGGGCAGATTTAGAATCCACTACTGTACCATGCACATGAGTAACTGCTCATGCCTGACTCAGTTGCTAACTGTTTAGCTCTGACAACCCTAATATTTACAGTTTCAGACCCTTTCTGGGATCCGTTATTTTTACACTGGCACATACAAAACTTCTTGAATAAATCTTGACTGCAGGCATAAGAGACGGTCTTCAGCGTGTCCACAGCTGGTGTCCAATTTGGCTGCGTGGCTGCTGTTTCCCACTGAGAGAACTGAGAGTCAGGACATGACAGCAGTAAGTAATGAAGCCTTGCTGATTCCTTTAGGGTTAGATGCTCTAGACATTGTGGTATTTGAAGGAATTCTGATATAGGCTACCTGAATATGGTAATTTTGCCCCCCGATATAAGTTGAAATGAACCTGCATTGGGAGTGTGGGATGGGGGCTGGCATATTTGACAGACTTTTTGGAAAAGACCTTACAAATATGACTAATTATATTTTGTTACGAAGAACTGAAAACTTCAGTTTTCTCCAGTCATTTCTACAGAGCAGTGATTTAAGAAGAGGACTTTATTCTTCTTCCTTCTCTTCAGCCTCTGAGGAATTAATATTCATTTTTAGCTAATAGCTGAAGCACCAGTGCAAATGAGAGTTGTCCTCCTGCATCTATTAGGATAGAAATACCTGTCCTTTTCTCCCTCCTGCAGGTCACTCTATTTTAAAAGAAGCAATGGTAAATTTAACATTCAAGGTGTCATGAATGGAAGATTAAATGCAGGTGTAGAAAACCTTTATAGTTCTGCTTTTAGTAAAGGCTAATTTTCTTACAGTTTTGTGACGAAACTGAGAACAAAAGAAAAATTGCACCTCTGCTGCTGGACTCAGAGCATGACATGGCTCACTGACGTGCTGGTTACACAAACAATTGTATTTCCTCTTGCTTCAGCCTCTTCTTTTCATCTTAGTTGGAGGTAAAAGAGTAATCATAAAATACTTGCAGAAAATTACAAGAGCTTCCAAATCTATATGCATACCTTGGGAAGATAGATGGAGTATCATTCTGGCCCAGATTTATTTTGTGTGAAAGATCCCAATGAAGGTGATAAGTGAGGATTTTTGTGGGATTTCTTCAGTGCCTTGAGCCCACTTTACCTTCTTGATGATACTGGTTTTTTTTTTAAGAAAAAAAGTCCTATTCTGTACTCTTAAAAGCTCTGCTTCTTAGTGAAACACTTGAATGCATATTGATTCTCTTCTCTCAGAGACAGAGATGTTCTTGTTCTCTGAACCTGAAACACTCTTAGTACCCATGAGAGAGCCAAAGGAGAGTCTGAGATAGGTATATAAAGAAAGGTATGTATCTCTTATTAGGACAACAGACTTTGAAAAAGGCAATTGGGCTTTCAGCAGCAAATCAGTCCAGTGGTGTCTTAGGCCATGACTGGAGTTTTTGGCTGCTGCAACATTGCATCCCATAGTAGTCCAGGATGCATCCAGATTATTTGGGTATTGCAATGACTTCCTCAATGATGAAGGCTTCTCCTCAGATATTGAAGACCTCTTGATATTAACCATTTTATTCTGCGGTCAATGGCTCTGCAAGCTCCTCAGGGCTTGACCTCTGGTGGTTTTTTTGTTTGTTTGGGCTTTTTTTCTGTCCCCTATGATTCTCTACAAAGCACAGACCACCTTCTCAGACATCAGTGCTGACACCACTAACTTTTTGTTGGTGTCTGCAGCCACTTTCTTATTCTTTATTACAGAACATGTAATAATTATCTCTGTTGTTTTCTAATGTGCTTTGAGAGTTACTATGAGCACTGTGTGTATTCAGCATTATTTTTTGACCTAGGACTGACTACAGCTATATCTACAACTTTACACAAGAAAATCAGATCACCATTACATTTCACGTTGACCACCACATTGCTAGCTAATGGTTCGCAATCAGTTTGACTAGGGTATCAACCAGTAACAAATATCATTAACCTGTCAGTCACTGGAAGTTTTCTCTCCTTAATTGTTTAACGATCTTCTTGTTAAGAAAATGGAAGTGCTTAAAAATTTTTTAAAAAGTAAAAAATATAAACCTTTTTGCCTCTTGAGATGATACAGCTCTTGACAATTATGAAAAAAAACTTTATCCCTCAAAACCAGAAGAATTATATTTTAGTTATCAACACACATTTAAAAATAATTGGGACTAAAATGTCCTCCTTAATTAGTACCTTTGCTGATACATCTGCAGCTTGACCTCACCATGTCTTTTTCTATATTGAGCTGGTTTTGATGTTTAATAGGCACAATATTACAACATCACACTGTGACATAATATTTTGCCTTCAAATACATACACATAGGCAACACAAGGTACTGTTTTTTATCTTCCACATGTAAGAACAAGTGGAATGTAAGACAAAAATGGAAGCAAAAAGCTTAGGTAGTAAAACATATTTTCTTCCTCCTGGTTTTTCCTAGTGAGGTTACAGGAAAAATACACAAGTTGTTTGTTTGTTAGGTTTCCAAGCTGCCAATATGTACAGTAGAGAAAAAATAAATAAATCAAACTTCTGACAGGTGCAGAAAGAGAGAGCTCTGAAGCAAACTCTCACTCCCCAGGGTATTTAAAAAATTTGCCTCTTGCCAGACCCAAAATAAAATTCAGTTTCTATGTTCAAGAAAATAAACAGTTCTATTGACTTGCCAGATATCAGAACTTGTCTTGGAGATTTTATGACATTCATGTAGCTGAAATTCAGATTTATTGTTTTTTACTGTAGATAGCAGACTTAAACTATATGTTTGTGGGTTGAAAGGTAACATTGCATTTTGGAAAGCAAAGGTTTTTAGCTTATAGCAACTGATTGACATGAGCTTTCCAGTGATGCCTTAGGAAGCATGCTTGAGCAAGCATGTCTGACTTCTTATTTCATCCTGGCCTCTTGGTTGATGCTGTTTCCTATCTTCCAGTCCCTTCCCAACTATCCTTTCCTTTCAAACAGCTGCCACTAAAAATTCCAGTCCAGGCAAAACTGACTAAATATGTGTAAAATATTACAAGGATTCAGTCATGTGAATGTATGGGGGAGGCGACAGAGATGAGGTGAATCTGATACTAACTGCATGAGAAATAATCGCAGCACTACAATGATCTATGTCTAGGTCATTTGTTGCCCAGTTGTATTCAATGCTAGGTTTGGGGATAGCAGATTTCATAGCCCCTGTTAATGTCTCCCTTAGTAGTAGCTTGTGCTGTGAAGGGATGTGCTGCTTACCTTGGAGCAGTAGTAGGATCTCTGCTACAGTTTAGTGGAGAAGACTCGTCTCCAGTTGTCTGATGCTGCACATGCAGCATGGCTCAGGGACCTTCCAGATGGCCATCCTAACCCCATTCGCCTCAGCTGACATCCTAGTAAGGCCATAGTTGTACCCACTGTATTTTAAAACTCAGTTTTGAGAAGGTAATCCTGGTTCTTTCACAAAGTCTCATAAATTAAATTGAAATCGGTCACATTTATGACTGGTAGTTAAAAAGCTGTAAGTGTTATGAATTTATGACACTGTGCTCATTTTCAGCTGTTCACTGCTTCTGCTTCTAGGTCTTTTTCTCCTATGTGGGATAAAATTTATATTTGTGGGTGAGATCACTATAAATCTTTTATGTACCACAAGTGCAATTTTAAATGTTTGCAGGCATGGAGAATTGTGCCCATGAGATATCGACTATATTTCATGGGTTATTGCTTCATAGAACTGACAAAAAAGAGCTTTGCAACTAGAACACACTCACACACACTTCTTAAGTTTACATTTTTGACCTTTGAAAACTGGTAGGCAGCATGAAATGTGTGACTAAGGAAATAAAATGCTATGTGGTTCATATTTTACTTGAGTGCCAGTTTGCCATGTTAATTTTCTTTCTTTAGCAAAACCATCTTCTCAGAAGACTTGCCCATGCCCAATCCTCCAAGGCTTCTTGCTGATTTCAATTACAATTGGACAAGTTCCTCAGGAGTAGGTGTAGTTTACATACACCTCAGCACAAATCAGTGATCGGACACAGGCCAGCAGTGATGAACGCATGGCTCACACTTCATGTAAGCTTATTGCTGACTTCTGCAGCCTTCACACTTAACAGTTATTAGAGATGATGTATTCAAAAGCATGAAGTACAGAGGAATACAATTTACAAAATAAGATTTTTTTTCTGGAGGAACAATATGTATGGGATGGGAAGATGTTACTAGAACTGGGTGACCTGTTAATAGATGACAAACTGTGAGCTAGGTTGCAAGCATGGTGTTAGCTTAAAAGAGCACTTGGAAGAAATATACTGTAGTGGAAAGCGCATTGTGTTGAGAGCTGGGAAGCCTGGAGTTTCCTAGCTTTGTAGCTGGACTACCAGGACAGATAGTTCCATTGTTCTGTGACTTACCTAGGCATGGAATCGGCAGGGGAAGAGATTGGAGGAGCTTTCTATCTTCTCTCTATTTGCCCCTGATTGCTGATTACTGGCTGTTACTGCTTTTGGTATCCACTGTAAATATAAAAAAGTAAAGATAATTTGCTGAGGTTCTTGTGTCCTCCTTACCCCTGTGGTGTGAATTGAGGAAGTATCAACTAGCTCCAGGGAACATTTCTTCATGTTTCACTTGTGAATTTCCTATGACTTGTACTGGATATTGGGTAATTCCCTTATTACTTTCCTTTGTTTAACAATCTATGCAATCTCTTTAGCTTTCACAATCTTTTTACCTCAGGTGTTATGTGTTGTATTCGAGTGATTAAGTAGAGCACATACCATTGTCTCTGTCCCTTGATTTGGGACCATGAAATTTTGACGAAAAGATGTCAAGATGGCAGTGAGAATATTACCTCCATCAAAATCAGCACAAATGTACTTGCAAATGTTTTAATGCATGTCTTTCCTTTGAACATTTTAACAGCACAACATAACCACTGAATATTCACAAAGCACAAAGTAATTTCATTCATGGTTTCTATTTTAACAAATATGCACAACCTTCTTTAATACAACATTCATGGTATGGATCAAAATACATTTGGATTATTTATGATTGATATGGTCGTCCTCTTATGATTCCTTTGGGCTAGATTGAAATAGAAATGTAGGGCAGGAGTCTCCATTACTGTGCAGCTGCTTTTCTCTGCACTGTCAGCATAAACTAATGTGAAAGCTGGAGGATCTGGCTCAGCATAAATGTAATTCTGAGATGATGAGCTGCTGTGGGGCACCTACATTTCTCTTCCTTAGTGTTGTTGGGATAACATCAAAAGGGTGGATGGCCAAAGGGAGAAGGCAATGGAGATGGCAATGTAGTGTCTCCTAGTCATTCGTGTTGATTGTTGTTGGTTGTGATTTTAGTTCATAGTGTGTTACAGTTAAGCATTAACTGAAGCAGCTTTTGAGCATTTCTTACATAATGGAAAGCAAATGGTCCCTTCATAAAGCAGCACAAAGTTCAGTGGGACTCATATATAGCCAGCAACAGGTCAGGTTTAGATATTGGCAGCCATTGGTCTGTACTCTATAAAGCATGTAGGTATCTGAAGGTTCATATTACTTTCCCAATTACCCAATATTACTTTCCAATAAAGTTTGTGACTGCAAGCACACATCTCTGAAGAAATGGCAAAGTTTAAGCAGTTGGTGACTGGCCACAAGTGGTGTTCCCCAGGGCTCAGTGTTGTGTCCACTTGTGTTTAATATCTTTATTAATTATCTGGATGAGGGGATTGAGTACACCTTCAGTAGGTTTACAGAAGACACCAAGTTGGGTGGGAGTGTTGACCTGCCTGAAGGTAGGAAGGCTCTGCAGAGGCACCTGAACAGGCTGGATCGATGGGCTGAGGCCAATTGTATGAGGTTCAACAAGGCCAAGTACCGAGTCCTGCACTTCGGTCACAACACCACCATGCAATGCTACAGTCTTGGGGAAGAGTGGCTGGAAAGCTGCCTGGTGGAAAAGGACCTGGAGGTGCTGGTCAACAGCTGGCTGAATGTGAGCCAGCAGTGTGCCCAGGTGGCCAAGAAAGCCAACGGCATCCTGGCCTGCATCAGGAATAGCGTGACCAGCAGGACTCAGCACTGGTGAGGCCACACGTTGAGTACTGTGTTCAGTTTTGGGCGCTGCAGTATAAGAAAGACATTGAGGTGCTGGAGAGGGTTCAAAGAAGGGTGACAAAGCTGGGTCTTGAGAGTCTTATGAGGAGCAACTGAGGTTCTCAGGGTTGTTTAGTCTGTAGAAAAGGTGGCTGAGAGGAGACCTTATCGCTCTCTACAACTGCCTGAAAGGAGGTTTTAGAGAGGTGGGTGCATGTCTCTTCTCATAAGTTACAACCAATAGGACAAGAGGAAATGGTGTCAGGTTACACCATGGGAGGTTTAGGTTAGACATGAGGAAAAACTTCTACACTGAAAGGGTTATTGAAGACTGGAACAGGCTGCCCAGGGAAGTAGTGGAATCACCATCCTTGGATGTATTTAAAAGCCATCTAGATATGGTTCTCAGGCACATGGTTTAGAAGTGGGCATGGTAGAGTTAGTTAACAGTTGGACTTAAAGGTGATCTTAAAGGTATTTTCCAAACATAAAGATTCTATGATTCTATTCAACTGTATCTGATTTCTGGAAGTGACATAGGAGCCATATTCTCCCTTTTTGATGAAGCCTGAATTTTTATTTGCTTGCTTTTCAAAGTGGGGCTTGTCTGTGGGACTTAGACTGCTAGTGAGCTTAGGAGATTCTGAAACTATTGACCACCAGACTGAAGTCTGTTTATATCTTTCTGTAGCTGTGATCTGTGCTGTCTGCAAATATCCAGATCCCAGGACCTGTTCCCTTTCTGTTTTGTGAATAGTTCTATGTAGGAGGAATTTAAATACTGGATCTGTTTCTAAAGAGATGGAAGAATGGAGGAAAGAAGCAATTTTGCAATTCTCCAAAAGCAGAAAAAAACCTGTCTGGTATTACTGGATGTACCTTTCATTAACTTAAATGTGTCTAAGGGAAATTGATATTGCAAGAATATTTTGTGCTCCCTGACTCTGAATATTTTGCATTAATCAGTTTTGTCTCTTTATAGTTCTCTTCCTCAGTAGAACCTGAATCCTTAACTAAAAAGTAATTAAGCCCTTAATGTGACTGTGAAGATGTAAACAAACACACAGGCAACCACTGCTTTCCTTAATCAGAGTAACCCCATTTATTTATTCCTTTTTTTTAATAGTCTTTCAGTCCTTCTAACATTCTCCAAGACAAGCTAACTACTGTGTGTACATGGGGGATTGTGCAATGCAGACTTAGCTTGCTGCAGATCTTCTGAAAAAATCACAATTCACCTAATCTGACAAATGAAACCTTTGATTACATGTTACCTACAAAATACCACTTTTTTTTGTTAAGGTAGAGAAGGAAATAAATGCAGAGATATGTCTGCTAAATTTCCAAGTTAGCAATCTGTTGAAGGAAACTGTGATGCTGACAGGTGCAAACACTGGACTCTCGGGCTTAGGGAGTCTCATGAGCTTTTCAAAGGTTTCTCACCTCACTGATCCAAAAGAAAATTCAGTGCTTAGGAAAAATCAAAACAAGCAAAATCTTTTATGTAGCACAATCTGGTACAGAAACAAAGAACAGGAAGAAAGAAAGAGAAAGAGAAAAAACACCAAGAGGTTATTTCTGTACTTTGGCCATGAATTGTAATTCTTCTATGACTTGTCTTTTGCAGTTGACCTTTCCCTGGATGTCTCCAGTGCTGGGTGTAGCAACTGAAATGGTACTGTTTAATTATTAGCCATGTTACTAGTAGCTAAAATAGCAATTGCCTCTCTAGTACATAATTTAACAATTTGTCTAATGAGCATCATGGACACTAACCCCTTACTGTTGCTTTCTTTTACCTTAAGGACAGTTGCAGGTTTCGGTTCTTGACCAACTTTTGAAGTTTGTACCACTATACATCTCATATAGTTAAAAAACATCAGGAATAAATATGCTGTGAAATGGAGAGATTTGTGTATATATATATAAAAAACATGCATACTGTTGTATCAGCTGAGGTGCAGCCTATCTGACTGGGAGGCAAATAATTCTGTGCACATCTCTCATCTTCAGGTGCTAGGAAAAGCACTGCTTCAGAGCTTTTAGCTAACAGAGGACTAAAAAAGAAAGAAAAACCCCAACACATAACTGCTTCCCTGTTTACTATTAAAGTACAATCACTGCTCATGATATTCTGCCTAAAATAAATGCCTTCAGTACAAGCCTCAGCTTCAGCCAGGTTTCAGCCGCAGTACCACAAAGATGTGAATATGAGCTTGTAGAGTCATTGTGTATACTGAGATTTCTTTTCTTTTAGCTCAGAAACTGTTAATAATAACAATAACAATAACAATAACAAAGTAACAATAACAATAATAATAATAATAGAACTAGAAATAGTCAACTCCTCTGGAAGGGCTTCTGAGATATTAGTTCTGCCCTGAGCATATCTAAAATTAATTGTGAGACACATACATAATTCTTTGTGCCCGTACAACCATATGGAAATTGCTCTAGTTTATCACATATATATATACATGCATGACTTTGTTACAGGAGGAAAAAAACAATGGAACCAACATGTAACACAGAAATAGAGCATCTTCCTGTCTCGAATAGAATAAATTATTGCTGAATGCTGAGCTTAATGTTCACTCTGATTTGGGGCCTGCGCAGCTGGGATTCTCAGTGCTGTTTGATCTGCCCTTTCAAGCTCTGATGATCCTGCTAAATTGCATTTAATGGACACAGGGCTGAAGTACAAAAAAATGACAGGGCTTGTTATAAAACAATAGAGACAACTTAGCTCACATGCACACATATTCTTTGTACTTCATGAAAGACTTTGTCCTGATGATGGGGAGATACATCTTATGAAGAACTCCACTGGCATTGTTTGCTTGAGTTTCAGAAGTGTGGCTGCCATTTTTGGGTAGCTGGATTTACAATCGCTACAGCCATGGATGAATTTTATAGGAGGCATTTGTACTTGGCTAGTCACATCAGAACAGGACATTGCACACCTGCAAACTCCATTGGGAGAAAGAAAACTATTCTGAATAATTATTAGCCAGACATATCTGATTTAAATGGACTGATTCCACCCATGCAGGCCACTGAAGACTTACACAATTGCAGTAACTTTATGGAAATACCCTCCTCACTTTTCTTGTCCTGAAAGGTGGCACTCAAAATCTATCACAGCTGAAAAAATGGACATTTTATATTGGTACTCTGTTTGGAAGTTACCTGGGATATTCATAATAGGGGGAGGTGCAAACTGAAAAATATATCCTATCATTTAATTGAAAATTTTAGTAGATTTTACTACATGTTCATTTCCAAATAAGCAGGACAAATATTTCCTTTTTTTTTTTCTGAAATGACTGAATGTAATTTACATCTTCTTAAACTTACATTTATTTATCTATTAATCTGTTCATTAATAAACTTATCTGCGTGCCCAAGATTGCTCATGAGATCCAGTTGCTGGGCTTTAAAATCTGGTAGTAAAAGTGATCCTTGAGAAGTTGCTATGATCCTAAAGTCAATATAGTCCTATATAAATCTGAAAAGAAAAAAAGCATTAACTTGCCAGAAAAAAACAGTAAGCAGCTGACTCAACTATATGGAGTCAGAATATAGAAAGAAAATGGATTGTCTCCTCCTTTTTGTACATAATTGAGACAACATTTAGTATAAAAATAGCCATCTGAAAACTTTACACATAAACTATATGTATCTTTTCTCTGTATACAAAAAGCAAGGAAAATGTACAGTGGAAGTATAGAGCTCTTCATATTGCTGTGCTGATTGCTTTCAATCCCAACCTCAAACACGTACGTGAAAGGAGAGCAGTAAGGTTGATGTTCTGCGAGGTTCACACCTATGCCTACATTACATGTATTGATTTCACTAACACTGTGTGTGGAATTGTGGAAACCTGTCTAAAGGATGTTTCCTATCATAGCATGCTTTGTGTTGCAGATAATTGAGGAAAAGGGGACATTGACTAATGAAGAAGACTTTTTTCTTGGATATTTTCCGTGTGGTAACAACAATTTTTGAGCACTTGAGAAATGCTGGTAAGCCCTTTGGCTAGGAAATGTGTGACAGCACTGTGTAAAGACTACTGCAGGAGAACAGGCCTATATTTATATATTTTAAGCCTGCAATGGGCCACCATGCTAATCCAATTTGACATTTGGCATGTTTTCCCTCCTTTATTGACTCTCCTGAATTTACCAGAACTAGTTCCTGCATCAAATCTATGAATTTTGGCTGAGCTGGGAAATTAAATAAATGCCTGTGGCTGGAGAAGGCTGAGAGCTGGCCATAATGAGAAGGTCTCTCCCAGACAGTCAGAAATTGGGGCTTTCTAGTTGCTTCTCTGAAGTATTCACCCGACCACTGGAGGGGGAAAGGAGTAGGATGGTTTCCATTAGGGACCATCAGCTGTATGGAAACATGAAAATAAGGAATAGTGCTATTGAACTTTGCAAGTGCTATTGAACTTTGCATTTCAGGTCCTTAAAATTCATTTTGGAGTAGCTCCAAGGTACTTTGCCTCTCCTTCAAGGAAAGAGAACATTACTCTAAGTGGTGGAGTGTTTCTTCTGGGAAACTGATAGGAAACGTGGTTAGAAAATAGCCAGCAAAGGTGAAATGGGAATATAGAATTGTAGGGTAAGAACAATTAGCTCAGCTGCTGTAGGGAGGTAATTTAATTAGATGATTCAGGGAAAAGCAATTTAGGTTGGCTTTTTTTCATTTTTATTTTTCTTTTTTTTTGAAGTGTATTAACTCTGGTCTAGTAAGAGAGAACAGCAAGAATACAAAACAAAGATTGACTGTAACAAGTAAGTATGTTGTTTTCTATGGTGACTGGTTTTGAGGCAGGTTGAAGCTGGCAAGCTGAGAAAATTGGAAAGAGGAGGCTAATTTAAAGAAGTGATAGCACTGTTCCCAATCATATTCTTGCTTGAATTCCAAATGTCTGCAGATCATGGACTTAGTTTGGACTATTAAATATCTATCTTTCAAATCTGGATTGAGATCCAAATCACTGCTAAATTTACGCTTCACTGAAGGGAAGAGATTAGATCCAGATCACTGATCATGAGAGTGTTTGCTGCAGAGAAAGTCCAGGTGTGTTTACTTAATTCATTAATTTATTAATCTTTACCTACTTCTTCCAAATAATCTACTCTTAAAGGTGGTCAGATACCACAATTATGAGAGCAATAAGATGCTCTGGACTGAAGTTTTCTGAGTCTAAGACAGAGGTCACTCTGTAAAGCCAACATGCCTGCTTCATAGCTGGCCTTGGGCCCCTCCAAGCAATACAGTGTTTTCTATTGAAATTCTTTTTATAAATGTGCAGAATAGTTTGAGAGAAATGTTGAGTATTGTCAATGGGCCACTGAGCCAAATGCTTTGCAATACATTAAATCTGACTAGTTTCTTTGCCCTAGGAAATCTCTTTGATTCCACCTGCCATTTCTGTTTTGGTTGCCATGTTTAGCACCATAATATGAAAATGGCTCCAACAAGCTTCTGATACTAAGAATGGTAGGTGACTTAGAGCTCTATTTTTTGCCTTAAGAATCTTATCTCCAGTTTCCTATATTGACACTCCAGGATGAAGTTTCCTCCAAATTAGAACAGCAAGTGTGTGCAGAGGCTGCTTTCGGGCTAGCCTGAGATCTTGCTGGGAGTGCGGAACAGCAGTGGGTGCCTCCACGGAAAGGACTGGGAACTGCAGAGGGCTGGAAGCCAGGAATGAAGTGCTGCAGCTGCAGAGACCTGTGCCTTCTTTTATCCATGCGGAGGTTCCTGTGAGCTTCAGGAGATGGTGGCTTACACTGTTCTTACTTTGTAAATAACCACTTTCTAATGGAGGGGTTGTTTTAATACACTAGTTTATTGGATATATATAAAAGAGTAGCAATTGGATAGTTCAATAAAGAACAATAGTATAATAATAGTTTAATAAACAACAGTACTTTTACTACAAATAGATGTAACTTTATGTGAACAGTCTTTATCAGTAAAATTATGGTAGTTATGGGGAGCTTATTGTTACCTTTATCTAATTATAAAGGATGCAAAAGCACTATTCTGGGTAGAGACCAAGGAAGTCTACGATCTTTTTAATAAAACAGGAGGCATGGTCTACTTGCTGAGGAACAGGATGGTCTTGGTGTCATTCACGTCCCTGTACAGATTTACTCTCTGACCTTCCCTAGTCATCAAGGTGAAGATTTTCAAACATAGATGAAGTGCTTATGTCCCTGTTTAACCATTTCATAAAAGTGGCCTGATTTTCAGAAGGTCTGTGTCTCCCCCACCTCCTAATTTCAGTGCAAATCATGATTACTTGCAATGGAGGTGAATTTGGCAGCTGGGGCTGTAATTACCCTTCATCCTTCCCACTCAGTGCAACTGATGTTTGTGGTGTTCTCTGGATCTACTGAGCAGAATTTCTCTCTTGGCTGAGATCTTCAGGCTAATATTTCAAAGATGTCTATAGGGAGTTAATGTCCAGATCTTACCAAAAATCAGTAAGATCTTGGTGGTTTATTCCTCTGGATTCCTTTGGGAAAAAAGAGTCTAGATTTGCTGACTTTGATCATTAAAATAGACAATGGAATTTGTTTCCACCCTGCAAGAAATCTTTATCAGGTCTTAGTCAGAGCCAAGAGCTGAAATATTCACAGGGTGGTGATGTAATAATGATGATAGTATAACTACGGTGTGATTTACTTCTAATCAAGAAAAGAAACACAGTTTATTAACCTAACTACAGAATCCTGTGTTATGCTAATACACTTCCACCCAGCAGTGGGAGGAAATTTTTTCCATTACCTCTTACATTTATCATCCAAAGGAATGAATCACAGACTCACAGAATATTAGGAGTTG
>NW_010199888.1:0-3857 GCF_000695765.1 Mesitornis unicolor
AACCTGGTATTCTATGATATGATTCTATGATATATGAAGCATTAACAACTTTAGACACCCCTGAGCAAGATTCACAAAGAGCAACTGTACCTGCAGCACACAATGGGTACCATAAAAAAAACTGACGTGTGCTGGTAGTGGGTCAAAAGGCACTGAAGCAGCCATCTGCTGGCCTGACAGGGAGTCACAGGAAGTGTGCTGCCTTCCAGGAGCTAAGGTTCGGGATGTTGCTGAGCAAGTACCTCAACTTGTTAAAAGCATAGATTACTATGTGATGTTACTCTTTCATGTGGGCACAGATGACACCACTACCCGTAACCTGGGTAGAATCAAGAAAGACTACAGAGCTCTGGGGCAACAAGTGAAAAATTTTGGGGCCCAAGTTATCTTTTCCTCTATTTTACCAGGCAGAGGCATAGGGGCAGCCAGAAATAAGCATATAAAACATACCAACCTCTGGCTACGTGATTGGCGTTATAGTGAATGTTTTGGGTTTTATTACAATGGGATGTCCTTTTCTGACTGTAACCTGACAGGGAGGGATGGGATCCATCTGTCTAGAAGGGGTAAGGGGATCTTTGGCAGCAGGCTGGACAACTTAGTTAAGCAGGCTTTAAACTGAAGAACTTGGGGGATGGGGGCCAAAATGGCAATACTCAAGCCATTACATCCAGCTAGGGAATAAGCTTGGCCAATCAGAGCAAAAACAAAGGTTCCTCAGCTACCTGCCACGATGATAATCAGAAGGTCTTCCACCCTTCTAGCTGTGTGCTCAACTTCCTCTCTGAAATGCCTGTACACCAATGCATGCAGCATAGTGAATAAACAGGAGGAATTAGAGATCTGTGTGTGGTCGAAGGGTTATGATCTGATTGCAATTACAGAGATATGATGGGATAGCTCACATGACTGGAATGCTGTCACAGATGGTTATGTCCTTTTTAGGAAAGACAGGCCAACAAGGTGTAAGGAATTGATACATTAATAAGTGCCTTAAACATTGTTTAGTGCATGAAGTCAGGTGGGACTGGTGCAAAGCCAGTGAGTCATGGCTACTCTGCAGAAACTGAGGCAGGGTGACTCTGCAGAAGCTGAGCTCTGCAAGGTGAGCCATTGAGATCTAGTGGTCTACAGGACAGCTGCTAATCTTGTGAAAAATCTTGGGGCACAGAACTTGCTTTTGCTTATCCAATTAGGTAATTATCATTGAGCTATCCTATCTAACCACACACCTTATATTTTGTATTAATAAATCATAAGACTGGTTGGCTGGTGTTGTTTCACCTTAATTCAGCTCAAGGGTATCCCAAACTTGGTTGTTGATCCCAGGGGAGGGAGGTTGTTCTAAACGATTCCTTTTTGGGTTGTGACACCAGGCGTGGCGGTGGACTTGGTCTTTATGTGAGAAAGCAACTAGAATGTATTGAGCTCTGCCCAGGGGAGGGAGAAGAGTGAGTTGAGAGCTTGTGGGTAGGAATTAAGGGGTAGGCTAATATGGGAGACACTATTGTGGCTGTCTATTACAGGCCACCTGATCAGGATGAGGAAGCTGATGAGACCTTCTACAGGCAGCTGAAAGTAGCCTCACAGTCACAGGCTCTGGTTCTCATGCGGGACTTCAATTACCCTGACATTTGCTGGAAAGGCAAACACAGCCAGGCACCCACAGTCCAGGAGGTTCCTGCAGTGCATTAATGATAACTTCTTGACACAGGTGCTGGAGGAGCCAACAAGGAGTGGAGTGCTGCTGGACCTTGTACTGACAAACAAGGAGGGACTGGTTGAGGATGTGAAGGTTAGGGGCAGTCTTGGCTGTAGTAACCATGAGATGGTGGAGTTCAGGATCATGTGCAGTAGTCACAGGGCACCAAGCAGGATCACAACCCTGGACTTCAGAAGGGCTAACTTTGGCCTCTTCAAGGAAGTGCTTGGAGAAATCCTATGAGAATAGGGCACTAGAAGGTAGGGGGGCCCAAGAGAGTTGGATAATATTCAAGCACCATTTCCTTCAAGCTCAGGATTGGAACATCAAGTAATCAAGTAAGGGAGCCAGGAGAACTGCATGGCTGAGCAAGGAGTTACTGGATAAGCTCAAGTGGCAGAAGGAAGTTTATAGAACACAGAAGAAGGGACTGACCACTTGGGAGGAATACAAGAATGTTGTCAGAGGATGTAGGGATGCAACAAGGAAAATTAAGGCCTCCTTTGAATTAAACCTGGCAAGGGAGGTCAAAGACAAGAAGAAAGGCTTCTTCAAGTACATTGGAGGAAAAAGGGAGGCTAGAGGAAATGTGGGCCCGCTACTGAATGAAGCGGGTGCCTTGGTGACAGAAGATACAGAGAAGGTGGAGTTACTGAATGCCTTCTTTGCCTCCATATTTACTGCTAAGGCCAGCCCTCAGGAGTCCCAGACCTTCAAGACCACAGAGGAAGTCAGGACAAAGGAAGACATTGCCTCAGTTGAAGAGGATTGGGTTAGAGAACAATTAAGTAAACTGGACATCTACAAATCCATGGGCCCCGATGGGATGCACCCATGAGTGCTGAGGGAACTGGTTGAGGTAATTGCTAGGCCACTCTCCATCATCTTTGAAAAGTCCTGGAGAAAAGGAGAGGTGCCTGACGACCTGTCACTCTAGTCTTCAAAAAGGGTAAGAAGGAGGACCTGGGTAACTACAGCCCAGTCAGCCTCCCCTCCACCCCTGGAAAGGTAATGGAACGGCTTGTTCTTGACGCCATCTCAAAGCATATCTAGGAAAAGAGGGTTATCATGCGTAGTCAAAGTGGATTCACTAAGGGGAAGTCATGGTTGACCAATCTGATAGCCTTTTATGATGGCATAACTGGATGGACTGATGAGGAGAGGGCAGTGGATGTGGTCTACCTTGACTTCAGCAAGGCTTTTGACACTGTCTCCCATGACAGCCTCACAACCAAACTGAAGAAGTGTGGATTGGATGATTGGATAGTGAGGTGGATTGGGAACTGGCTGAAGGGCAGAGCTCAGAGAGTTGTGGTCAGTGGGGCAGAGTCTAGTTGGAGGGCCATGTCTAGTGGTCCTCAGGCATCGGTACTGGGTCCAGCCCTGTTCAATATATTCGTCAGTGACTTGGACGATGAGAGAGAGTGTACCCTCAGCAAGTTTGCTGATGATACAAAGCTGAAGGCTTTGCTGCCATTCGGTGAGACCTGGATGGGCTAGAGAGTTTGGCAAAGAGGAACCTAATGAAGTTCAACAAAGGCAAGCGTAAGGTCCTGCACCTAGGGAGGAATTACCCTGCACACCAGTATATATTAGGGGGTGACGTGCTGGAGAGCAGCTCAGGGGAAAAGGACCTGAGAGTCCTGGTGGACAGCAGGCTGAGCATGAGCCAGCAATGTGCCCTTGTGGCCAAGAAGGCCAGTGGCATCCTTGGGTGCATTAAGAGGAGTGTGCTCAGTAGGTCAAGAGAGGTTCTCCTCCCCCTCTACTCTGCCCCGGTGAGGCCACATCTGGAATACTGTCTCCAGTTGTGGGCTCCTCAGTTCAAGAAAGACAAGGAACGACTGGAGAGAGTCCAGCGTAGGACTACAAAGATGATGAGGGGACTGGAGCATCTCCCATATGAGGAAAGGCTGAGAGAGCTGGGTCTCTTTAGCCTGGAGAAGAGGAGACTGAGAGGGGATCTCATCAATACTTATAAATATCTAAAGGGGTGGGTGTCAGGAGGATGGGACCAGACTCTTCTCGGTTGTGCCCAGTGACAGGACAAGGGGTAGCGGTCACAAACTACAACACAGGAGGTTCAACTTAAAAGTGAGGGAAAAACGTTTTCACTGTGAGGGCAAAAGAGCACTGGAACAGGCTGCCCAGAGAG
>NW_010199889.1:0-15054 GCF_000695765.1 Mesitornis unicolor
CCAGCTAGACTTTGCTCCATTTACCACAACCGCTCCATTTAGCACAACCAGCCAGATGCTCACTCCTCTGTAAACATTAATGCTCCTACTGCCATTACTACTTTAGAAATTGCCTGTTTCATTCTTCTTTCCAGTGTATGAGAATTCCATCATCAGTTATGTTTGGGAGAATAAACTGCTGCATACACATCAAGGAACAGACACCATCACATCATCTCATCAGCCTGTAATTTACAGTCAGCACTGTACAGAACAGTTTGCACTACCCTCTATGTACCTGGCAGGCCAGAACCTTGACTTATCTATGTGGTAAAAGGTCATGATGACATCGCTAATTTGAAAATGAATGGCTTCCTGTAATATTATAGAATTACTGTAGCAATCAGGCACATAAAGATAAAAGCTGATATAGATAAGGGCATATTAATTAGCTCATAAAGCCTTATTAATCAGGCTTGTAACGGTAGCAGTTTGAAACCATAAAATAAATGTGTAAGATATTTGTCTGCAGCCTAAAATAGAGAAAAGAATGAAAACCCACCCACACAGCATGATGTGATATTAGCACCCTGCTACTGGGAAAAGGAAGATAGAGTCTATGAGCAGCATCGTCTTTACAGTATATGAACGATTTAATACATTTGCTCTGGCTTAGGAATAATAGCAAAGAGTACTTCAGACATACCTGGACACATTAATCTACTTCTAAAGTATCTTGACTACCTTAATCCATTGCTCATGGAAGTCAGTGGAACTCTGAGAGCAGGATTAGAGTCTGTGAGGTACATTTGTAAAGAAGAAACCTTATCAAAACTGAAGTCAATGACTGCTGACTTCAAAAAACACAGGATCCCTACTTCATGATCAAAGTCCTAGACCTTCTTCAGGTAAAATTTCCTACTCAGATTGAGATTAAATGAAATTTAAGGATTCTATAAAATAAAATATGATCTGTTTTTTGATGGAAAAACATTACCATCTTTATTTAGCATTTGATACTTCCAAATAAAGGCAGCCATCCTAATCTATTGAATTTTCAATAAAAACTAAAGATCAGAGACATTTAGAAAATCGTAAACTCTTCTTTATTTCTCCATCACACTCCACTAGTCCTACAAGTTTCTAACAAATCTTTCTTGATCCAAGGAATACTTTCTGCACACAGTGCAGACAGGCATCTCATTATACTGTAAACAACTGGGGCAACTGTAGCAATTTATGATTCTGAAAATACCCCTCCCTAATCACTAAATCTCCATTAAATTTGTGTGTGTATATATATATATATATATATTTATATATTTTTCCAGAAAGTAGAACTGTGCAAGAGACTGTAAAAGAAGAAAGATATGATATTTCCCTTCTTTCTTTTTGCTCCAAATTTTGTAACAAATGCAGAACAAATTTACTTGGGAAAAGTAAACTTTACTTCTCTCCTGAGCAGCTGTGAGCAGCAATGGTAGTGCATGGTCCTTGACACCGACCCACCACCTCCTTACACATTTCACCATTGCATCTGACTCAAATAAACCAATATTTATCTTTGGCAAAATCTGACATGGCCGCATCAGGGCAATGAAGGCTTTTATTCCATTTTAAACCCTTCCAAAGAATGCATTTTGGGACACCAGAGAAGTTGATTTTCATCTAGGAAAAAATGTACAGTTTTCCTCCTTTTCACCTAATATTAAACTGAAGTAAGGATTATTTAAATATTCAGCGGTTCATCCTTTAAACTGAAATAATAGTATCTCTTAGATTGCCAGTGTGTTCACCCTTGCACTTTTTAACAAACATAAGATGGTGACAATTATACCATTTTCATTTGTTGCTTTGTCATATAGCATTGTTTATATATTGCAAAACAACAGTGACATCCAGAGGCACAAAAGCCTAATCAGAAGTACTCATTATCCATAACGAGGTGTTCAAAATCTGAGTTACTCAGGATTTCAACAGCTTCAATTTTTTGCAATTATATTAATTTTAGAAGCACGTAGAGTATGTAATAAATGCATGTAAACATTTTATTTCAAATCTGTCCCCACATAGCCTGACACTGGTCAACATTTATTGGAATATGGTGGACTGTGACAATACAAGGCCATTATGTCCTGTCATTGATAGCTGTCACTGATGAGGCTCTGTGTGAAACCTTTTGGCCCCAGATACATTTTTGCAGCCTTTTTGTTGAAAAGAGAAGAGGCAAAATCAAAATAAATTCAGATATTTCCAACTGAGGTGCAAGAATACTTAAAAATTACATGCAGTTAGACACCTTCTCAGAGAATCAATGCTGTTAATGTACAGTAGGTTGCTAAAAGCACCCCTACCAGGACAGCACACGACAGGGTATTGGGCAGACTTCAGTGCGCTACTTCACTTCTGGGTCATGAAAGTGAGTAGGCAGAGTGTTGAGACCAGCTTGTTTCTGCCTATGTATAAGAATACAGATGGACATTTTATGGAATCTTAGGGCCCTGGAGTATGTGAGTTTTGCCTTGCTAATTTGAGCTCAGCTATCTAAATCTCACTTAAATCCCAGCCTACAGTTTAGGCATACCAGCTCACTCCAAGGCAAAGATATGCTGTCTCTCAGCTGTTTTGGTTTACTCAGACTGTGAATCCAGTCCAGCCCCCGAGAAGGAGTGACCAGCTTCAGCGCACATTTGCATGCACAGCAAATTGCTCATTTCCACACAGAACGCGAGTTTGTAATGAGGCTGAAAGCTCAACAAAGTCTGAGTGCTGAGAGCTTCGCCTGAAAAAAGGACTTTAGCACTGTCAGATTAGAAAGCTTTAAGACTTTTTTCTTATTTTTTTATATTCTAAGATGCCAAGTGGGTTGCAGAAGATATAAATATATATGTAGTCCTGAAAAAAAAATAAAATATCCACAGCACTTACAATTACTGTAATCTTAGAAAAGCTCAGGTCTGAAAGCAATACACTTATTGACCAGTTCCTCTGCTGGCATGAATCATAATAGCTCCATTTATTTCAATGGAGCTCTGTCAAGTTACATCAGCTGAGGACTGGGTCCTATCGGTCTCCTTCTTAACGTTCCTGTCATTCCCAAACTGGTGTAAGTGCTGTATTGTTTTTCTACACTGTAGCTCCTCACATGTGCTGAACCTGTGCTTCAAATACGAAAATAATTGCATATATTTACCATTTCTGTCTACAACATAGAGGAAAATGCAGGTCTATTTAACTCTACACTTTCTTTGTCAAGGAAGAGTATTTTAAAAGATGCCTTTAAAGCTATCTTTTTATACACCGAAGGAAATGGCTATTGTAATAACCACAGTACCATTTTAGCTTTCAATAGAAATTTTCTCCTAGAGCAGCTTCTAGTTGTAAATAATGCCTGTGAGTAGTCCATTTTAAGGGTATTATCTTCCTTCCCTACCAGCACAGCTCCCACGTAACATTTTACCCAGGATGTCATTCAAGGGAATAAAGTTTTTTGAGGAAAACACTGTTCAGTTCTCTCCATGTCAGACTAACAGTTGACATACTGGTGAACTATTTACAAAAATGAGTGCTGCATCGTGTATCCAGCTGTCAGACTTCTGCAGTCTGTAATTTATTAGCTATTCTTGCTATGAAAGAATATGTACATAATCTCTTTATTGCATTAATTTTTGTATAAAAGACAGAAAAATTACAATTCTTTCTTTTATTTGTGATCACACAACAGACATATTTCTAGTCATACAATATGGAAACAATTTACTGATAATCGTGTGTGAAATGCTATTGTATAAATAAGAATCTTTCCCTTTGACCCCTGAACAATGATCAGTTGGCTTAAATTCATCCTGTTTTATTATTTATGACATTATTTTCTGAATTCAGAAAATCTGAATTTCTGGAACTAGAAAAAAAATAGTTAAAAAAACTTGTAAAAAATGGATTTAAGATTATTAATTATATATTATGGTTGAAGATTAAGACAAAGCTGGAGTAGAAAAATCCATTAATATGTTTACCAACAGTGGAGAAAGCATTCTATAGATAAATATTTTCTACTTCAGGAAATAGATGGTCAGCTACCATAAATCAACAATGGCACATCCCTTATTTTCCTGACCTAAGGATCTAGCCCATATCCTCTACTGCTACATAAAAATAGTTTTCATCTTGATATAATGAAGAAAAAAAAAATTAGTACTCATTTCATAAATTGAAATAGTGGAGGGAAAAGGGAAGTTAAAGTACTATGGCCAAGGCTGCATAAAAAGTATTCTTCCAGGTCAAGGCTGTCTGCACAGTTTGCTTGTCTCTATCACAATAGTGCCCTCGCCAAAGTCACTGTATTTAAATTTTCAAAGTGGGTTGAATTTGGATTAGGCACTAACGACTAACTTCTTAGTATCGCAAGTAAATACCTACCTCCCACTAATTATTTAACACGTACAGCTACTAAAAAAGAAAGAAATCTGTCCCATCATATTTGGGGATATGAAAAATGTTTCCTTGAAAAAGATCAAGTTGAACTTACCCTCTGATGACCATCATGGGCAGAGGGGGCACAAAGTGAAGCATTTTTTTCAAAATTATACAGCAGATCATTTATCATCATGATCCTTTCTGGCCTGAGGTCTGTTTTACTGTAAATCCAGAGCAGAGATAATATTACAAAGGAGAGTTCATGCAGTGCTGCGCACAACTGCAGACCATACTTTAACTATCTGCAACTCTCTTCCATGTATTTTAATACCAAAAAAAAAGAAGCTGATGGCTTGCAAACACAAGAACACGTTACTTTGACTGTAACATGTCCTTTGAGACCCTACTGGACAAGTAATCTTTCACAATGTTTTTTAACTTCTTCTGAGGGAAAGTTGTACATGTAACAAAACCCCCAACTTCGTAAATGGTTTTATTGATTTCATTAGCAGAGAAGTTTAGGCTGCTTCAGTGTATCTTCCCAATTCTGAGGTCTTTTTTTTAAGAATGATTCACACCAAGATATTAACGTGGAATTAAAACTGGACATACATGAAGGCTTTACACCATATTCCTCACATGCACTGGAGTCAGTTGTAATCTATTAATCTCCAGTTTTCATGTGATTAAGCTTCAAGAGTGTTCCCTGTCTGCCTTTGCTGTATCTCTTTCTTAAGTGTCTATTGCCAGATATATTTCAGAACTGATAGTGGCTTATCACTATCAAAAAGCAGCTCAAAGTCCCTAGGAAAATCTTCAGCTTAGCAACCACCACTCTTTTAAAATTGTAAATTGTACCTGTTTTCCTTTATCTTTATAGCTATTAGTACGCATACTTTTCATGACAACAGGATTTGTTTGCAGGATTATGAGATATCATCTGCTCCTTCTCTTTCCTCCTCTCTTAAGATGCAATTTTCTGTCATAGCATAACGGGTTGTCCTGGAAATGGCTTGTCACAAAATGAAATATTTGTTGCTACTGAAAGAGCAGAAACAGCTGTAAAAGAGCAAAAGTTAGATTTCAGCCAAATGTTCTTTAAACAAATGAATGGGGAAAAAAGAAGACCCTAAACAAACATTTAAGCTGTTTTGTTTCTCCAGGCAGTCTTTGCAAAATCTGGGAAGTGGAGTCCTACAAATGGCTGTAGCTTCAAATAGATTGTGTGGGTGGATAAATACAGGGGAGAACAGTGAGTAATGGAAACAGGATGGGCTTGGGTTTGTAGACAGAAGGAAAACAGATTTATTTTCTAGCAGAAAGCAATTTCCATAAATAAATAGGATGGCTTATTGTTACCTGCTTAAAGCATGATTAGGCTAAATATACCTCCAGCAGCCAAAACAAAACAAAAAAAGATATCTCAGTTAAGTTTTCCTTTTCTCTGACAAGGCTCTGCTGCACTCAGTCGGTGTCAGGCATGAAGATAGGAGGAGCTCATCAGGACATGCCAGAAGGCTCCATGCTACAGCCGTGATAAATGATCAGATATCCCAGTGTGTGCCTTTTACTGGTCCCAACAGGAGAAGGCAGATGCACAGCCCACCAGGAATGTGTGTGTGTATGTGTGCATGCCAGACTCTCATGTGTTAGGGATATCCCCAAAACAGCAGTGGCAGACAGCCCCTCTTCCTTCTGGACTACATGAGCAGAGCCATGGGCTGAAACTGGAGCTCAGTGTACACAGCACACAGAAGTTAACCCTATTCAGATTTTTGCAAATGAGCACCTCAAGTGAGAAACAAACCCATTTTTTCTCAGTTACCCAAAAGTTGAGTGACTGTAGCCAGTGAAAAGAGAAGCATGATCAAACCCTTCTAGGAGAAACACAACTGAAGCCTGCAAATATTTCGAAGAAAGTCTATTTTTAATCAATATACTGTGTATGGCAGTATTTCGTTTTCCGGTAGTATTTACTCAACTTTACACTGGAAAGTAAACTCAGTCAACACAAACAATAAATAATTGATGTTTCAGTTATACAAAGGGTGTACAAATAGAAATAAGCTACTGCTATTGCCTCCAGACTTAAAACCTGGTCTTATTCATTATCGTTAGTAAGAGGCTACATTTTTTATTCTCTGAATAGTTATTATTACTGTGGCTATGCTGATAATTTCTGGTAGTGGCCTGTTGCCCCACCCATAAAAGTCATTGTTATGTGCTGCAAATATATGCTAAAATATTCTACCAAATGATGAGTAGAAAAAAATAACATAATTTTGATGTACTTGTTCTAAAGTAAACATCTGTAAACTAATTACAAGATACACCTTTTTTTTACAGATTCTGTGAACGGAAAAGACTCACTGATTACCGGTTTTGTCTTCAGTTCTATTTGATGAATCACATTTAATTACAACATAATTAGATAGCACCTCTAGAAAAAATATGCCATGTAATAGTTATAAAGAATGAAAAGAAGTGATCATGCTGTAATTTTGAAATATATAATTTCAAAATGCAATTCTTTTCATTAAATTTCTGTGCAAAGGATATCACTTATCTTAATTGTCAGTGTCAATACCATAGTCTTAATATTATAGTTTCAAAAAGATCTAACTTAAATTACAAAGTAAAGTCTGTATTTACTTAAGAAATTATCCCATACCCATTTAACTTCAAACACTCAAGGTACCCCATTAGACTACTAAATATAAGAAAACTCAGAATTCCCTGCTTTCTAGAAGCTTTAGACTACATCAGAGTTCTCTAGCATAATTCTGATTTAAAACAGTACATTATGCAGGTTTGCAGATATATTTTAGTCTGTAGCAAGTAGAAATATTACTAAAAAGCCCTACATTTACATTACTGAAACCTCCAGTGGCTTGAGGCAGGATCAAGGCCCCATATCATTGAAACATATCAGCACTTACAGAAAAGCAAAACCCAGGAAGTCCTTGCTGGATATGTGCAGAAAAGAAACAAATAAACAAAGAGGATTTATGAGGCAGAAATCTCAACACAGCTTTACTTCTTGACCAGATGACTAGGTAATGAAATTAGCAACAATACCTGTGGATAGTCCAGTAACCCCATCTGCAGAGGAGCAACCTTCTCTGAAACAGCTAGGTACATCCTTAGCTATAAAATATGTTTCATGTTGGCAGCATATGTGTTCTGCTAACAGCTGAGCTGCCTTTTCATTTGGGATGCGTTAGGCAGGCAGTCCACCATCAGCCTGGGGCCACACATGCTGAGATCTGCTGTAGGGACACACATTACACAGGATGTCTGGAGCACTGTGGTTGGTACTAAGAATCTCAATATGGGCCTGATTCATCACTTTGTTACTCAGATTTTACCTGGTTTAATTTTATAAAAGGTTATTAGGAACCAGGGCTGTCTATAGACTTTTCATGTCTCATTGGATCCTTCAGAAACATCCAGGATGCTGGCTCAGGCTGAGAGACACATAAATATCCTCAGTTACCAGAACAGATTTTACTATGCCCATATTTTGCATACTGTTGTAATGGTCCTGTTATTTGACTGCCTGCCAACAGTGATCCTTCAGAGGTGATAGTCAGTCCTAAAAAATTCATGGCTTGGCTTAAAAACCATTGAGTCTTAAATTGCATATTGAGCCTCAGTTTATTTGTCCACTGGATTTTTAACCTACGGAATTGGCATCTTTACATATTTCCCTTAAAAAGCTAAACATGTAGAAAGTTTTGATATCTTTTTTTCTGTTTTCTAGAGGTTTTCTTTAGTAGAAGCTTGATTTCTTCCATACCTCAGGATTCCCTGAGGTGCATTTCCATGTAAAAAATGCCAGATACTTTGAAGTGTTGTGTTTTCTATACAGAGAATGGTTTGGGTACTGGAGGAGGCTGCACCATGTCCCTGCCTGTGCAGCTATCAGGACAGCTGAGAACCTCCCAGATAGCCCCTATGAGAAGCTCCTGTGCCAAAAATGTGCTGTCTTCTCTACACTTTCACAGTTCCTAGAGAAGAAAGACTCAAAAACAAGGTTTGTTGGGCTAGTGGGTCCTGCTGTTTTTCCAGGTTTCTAGGATACTTTGGATTGATGCAGTGAAGACAGTTTTTAAGTCCAAAGACTTTCAGAGGAACGGGCAGCTGTGCGTGGGCACCGAGTCTGCAGTGCAGTTACACAGGGAAATAAACTCAAGGCCATATATTCCAACTAAATGTGAAACTGCTCTTCAAGCTGTAGCCTAAAGGAAAATGAACTTAAGAAATGTAAGGATTATATGGATTTTTTCTTTTCTCATTGTGCAATTGATAGTCTGAGCTGGTGCCACCATGTCACCCAGCACCAAGGACCACAACTGGCCCCCTGTGACCTGAGCTATGCATCCTTCACAAGGGCTGGCACACAGCATTAATTTCCATAAACTCCCAGCTCCTGAAAAAATGCCTAAAGATTGCCCACATGTTACAAGGAGCATAAAATAAAGATATGTTGTTATGGGCTTTTGGATAAGTTTAAACACATTAAAATTGTGAAGGTTCTTAGACGTAAAAACAGTAAGAAGAAAACCAGGCATGTGTAATACTAAAATTTTATTGCATTACAAGAATCTCAGTAGTAGGTTGACTTTAAGTACATTGGGCTTGAATGAACATAAATTTGTGGTTTATCTTTTGTAATTGCCTGTGGTTTTAGTACTGTTTCGTTAAGAACATTTTATTGTTAAACTCCTGTCTGAAAAATGCTATCCAAAAATCCCAAAATGTTAAATTTAAGAATGATGCTTAACTGAGAACGTAACAGAGACAATTAGGAATATGAAATGGTATTTTTCAAGTTTTTAACACAGATAAATAATGCTAACACGAAAGAGAGAACATAAAATTGCCAAAATTTTTCATTGAATTTTTTTTTTCTTTCTTTCTCATGTGTCAGATCAGTGGAAATTTTCTGATGTGATCATAGAAATCCTCGAAGAAATTATTCTGGAGGGTAACTGCAAGATAAAATGCTGAGATCTATATAGCGTGGAATATTATTATGATAGAGGAAGGAAATGATTACAGCTATGAAAAAGAAATATATGCTGCTTTAGAGAATTAAGTAACTTAGCCCCAGTAAGTTCAGTCCATTTCTCATCAGTGTTAATAGGAGTTATGAGTTATACCTGCTCACAGTATAAGTAAATTTAAACAAGTTAATTTTATCCATCTCAATCCAGGAAGATGATTTTAGGAAATGAAGGATGAAGATTGCTAAGATATCTGTCTTAGGATGAAGATGGCTACCTTGTCCTTGTGCAAAACCCATTAATTCCCTTTCCTGTTTTAGCTTTCTACCAAGTCAAATATTTGTGAGTGGCTACTCCTTGTTCCAGCATAATACCCAAAATAATATTATTAATATAGTATAGATTTGGGTGTAAATAAGAAGAAAGTAGTAAGCTTCCAAATCTGCCTGCAAAAGGATTTGATCTGAAACAAAACAAGCTTTCAATGAACAAAATTATTGTACGAGGTAATATACAATCGTTTCGGGAAGACCAGCACCACTGACCTTATAAGTTTTGTCTGAAGCAGTATCTTGCATCTCATACTACCTCCAAGTCTATGTCCAGCAGACCTCTGTCCTTCATTAACAGCTTTGCAGTACCTGTCTCTCTCTTTGTTATCATAGCACACATAATTCTAGTCAGATTACTGCAGTTGGGAAAAAACCAGTTATTCAGAGTTCATAATCATACTGGTGACACCTAACTCTCTCATTCCATTTAAATGACATTTGCCTTTCACATTATTACTTCTGCCAATACCTTGAAAAAAAGAAAAATTCAACTTCTCATTGCCAAAACCACCACAAACCATAAAAGCTTTAAACTACATTACAACATACTCCTATTCTCTCTTCAATTTTAGAAACTTCAACATAAAATAGAAGTTCAAGAAAACACTATACACACCACACCTGAGAATTCAGAGGTAAATATAGACTTATGGGCCCAGGTGGAAGAAAAGCAGTGCCAGTGGTTTAGCTTTGTGGCTGTGTTCCTCAAAAGCTTTCTTTTCTGAAATGCTAGCTCTTCATGAGTCATATTAATCTCTGCTGCAACTTCTGTTTAGATACAAAGAAAAACTGCTTTATGTCATACAAAAATCACAATCATCTTATATTCTATAGGTGTTAAAAATAAAATATGACATAAATCAGTGGTGATCTATGTAGAGCAATACGTATTCCCAGGGTAAGAACTTAAAATAAAGACAGCCTAGTTTAGGTTCAGAAAAGTAGCAAGTATAACAGGAAGAAAAATGGCCAGATAGTGGTTAACAGCATGTACTCTAAAGAACTGCTTACAACTTCGAATGAAATTTTAATGAGGTAAAGGTTAATTGGAAAATATACCTTTTCTATATAACCTTCCAAATTTAATTAAATATCACAAAACCAGTAAAGTCTCAGTATGCTTTGTTAAAGCAACACTAGTCTGATTAAAATGAATAGGACACGAGCTCAGTTCTGCTTTCCCTTTTCTGAAGTAACTCTTCTGTAGCCAGTTATCTCTACCAATAACAGCTCTTCCTTGTTCTGAAAGCTCCCAGCTGTATCACCCAACTTGTCTTTACAAGAAGAGAGCTGAGCTTGCTCCAAGCTGGGAGTTCAAACATGTCTATTTGCATCTAGAAGTCAACTGGTATGGGAATCATGTTTGCAGTACGCCTTGAGTCCTAAGAGGAAAGAAATAAGAACAGTATTTTTCACCACCAAAGCATCACTGTTCCTGGTCTCTGTAAGATGAGGGAAATGAAAAAACATTCAGCATCTAGGAGGCAAATCTTTCTTTCAGCCTTTCTTTGTCTGGAATTTAATGAAGGCCTGCTGAAGACTGAAGTTCTGTGATCTGGGAGATTTAAAGATTTCAAACAGACTTTTCAAGAATAATCTATTTAAGTACATAACAACATAACATAGAATGAAGTTGCAACAGTGATAGAAAAATAAAAATACCAAAAAGTTAATTCCAAAAATAGCAAATAGTAAATGTTACAACATTCATACCTGCTAGGACTGATCCTTTCCTTTCACTCAGATCTGAGAAAGGCCCCAGCATGGGCTGAGAGGTGACTGCTGAGGGCAAAACCACCCCGGGGACCACTGTGATAAGTCATCGGTGCAGCTGGTCAGGTTCCAAGCCCCAGGAACATTTCCTGTCACCACTAGACTTACTCATACAGATAGTGATAGTAGCATCCAACAAGGCAGGGACTGCTTCAAACAGGCAAGGAGGCAGCCAGGAACCTGTTTTGAAAAAAAAAGTTAAGCAAAATGCAATAGCGAACAAGCTCTGGAGCCATTAGGCTGTTGCAGGTCCACAGCCAAGTCACAGCACAGGACAAATTTGTTGTAAATTGTCCACAAAAGGAAGTTTAGCTGAATTCATCCTGTTTCGGTTTTCCCCATGTTCAGTGTAAGTTACATAGCTATACACTCATCCTTTAAATAATTCAGGAACTACCTTTTTCACTTTAAAAAATAAATTGTTATGCTTTGCTGCTCACTCACTTCACAAAGCTTCTCACCTGTGAAAACTGTAAAGAAATTTTTAAAAAGCATTTCCAGTACAAGGAGTCTTGGAAGTATGTCAGAGCCTTTTCCTCTGCCATCCCATCTCTATTCATTATTTTAACCATACACCTAATGAGACTGAGATTCACCTCGAAAATTCTCCTCGCAGCTGTCAAGCACTTCTTGCTCCTTTCCCTTAAGCTCATCTGAATTCTCCGAGCAGCATCATTTCTGCAGCGAAGCTCCCCCATGACATGCTGCCTCTCTGATTGACAGGCAGTACACATATGCCAGGCAGAATGTCAAAGAACACAACATGATAAAACCAAACATAGCTTAATACAGTTATGATAATGCCAAACTGCTTAAAATTATCTGTACCTTTGACAGACTAGCCGTGTATTGTGTGTCTTTCAAAGCTGTGTGTCTGCCTAGAAAAGCTAGTTTCTCTGGCCCTTGAAGGAGATCAATAACATCTGCATTTTAGACCAGGTTTAAACTACAGCTAAATAAATCAATTTTTGTTGATGAGAGTAAGATGTTTGTTGTGATCTTTCAGACTTACAACCTTGTATTTCATTGCATACCTTATGTGTGATGTGAAGGCTACCTGAGTTATATGGTACTCTTATTAAAGCTTGTTGAATGGTAAAGAGATGACTTATAAATGTTTTCACAGTTGCAAACTGCAAGATAATGTCACCTGTAATTTATGTAGTCATATATACAGACAATAACTGAAAAAAATTTAATTCATTACTTCCTAGAAGATTATTCTTTAAAACTTGATTGTAGAAGAAACTATTTCAGATTTTCCTGTCAGTCAACCAAGGAGAAGGCAACTAAAAGGTGACTTCAGCAGAGAGCACAAAACACTGAGAAAGAACAGTTAAGCGAACAATTCCTGAACAGCTCACAGACAGAAAATTATTCACTCAAGCAAATGTATTTGTTTCCACAGACAAGTATGTTGGGAACGTTTAGGAGTCATTTACAGACACAACTTTGAATGCTGCTATGTAAAAGGCTTTCCTACACAGGGAAGCCAGTGTGAAGCGGAAAGGGCACAAATCTACCACGTGGTTGTTAGTCCTGCCACTCTTCGGTGGACACATTTAAGCTGACATTAATGACACACAGTGTACTACTAAATAAAACAGGGCCACAGCCCTGTTTTGTACCTTCATGGCCCTAAAATGCATCTAATATGGGAGCAGGGGAGCTTTCTCATTCCACAGTATCCGAAATAAAGCCCATGCTACAGCCCATCAAACAGGTGCTTTGCAACCTGAAACTATGTGTCACACCTGGCACTGTGCCACAGAGACACATGAGTGGTTTGGGAAGGCAAAGCCTGCTGAGAGACCTGGAGGCCTACACAGTGGGAGCCAAATGCATTACTGCTGTTGGGCATGGTATCTCCTGTCCTCTGAGCTGTACCCAAAAACACATCTCAGAAGGTGCCAGCCAGCACAGAATAAAACATCGAGGGGGTGTGCAGGATGTGTCCAGGTAAACAGATGGTCAGAAGACCTGTGTCTGAAACAACTCCCCATCTCTCTTTTATTCAGCAGCACAGAAGCAGGCTGAGAATTTAAAAACTCACCAGCCTTCGCAGAAAAAGTAAGCACAAAAACTTTCTCCTCCCAATCATGCACAGCAGCCACAGGAGGAGCAACCAGCCTACTAACCACACATTGGCAAGGTTTAAGTTTTAACTGCTTATTTGTTTTAAAACAGTCCATCACCAACTTGATTGTTGCCAACACCTTTTATGCTATTAACTTCATTTATTTATGTATCCTTTCTCTTCTTTCAAGATCTAAGGAAGTGTTCATGAAACTTTTTTAAGATACCCTACAGCCTACTACTTGAGAATTAATTTTTCATCCAAAATCAGAATTTCTTCATTTGAAAAGCTGAATACAGTAGTTTTCACTCAAGACAACCTGAACATCCTTATATCATTTGGCCAAATGTAAATTTTTAGTTATGAGACAGTTTATGGTTCCACTATTTTTTCTATGATGTCTTAAGTGACTCTGAAGTCTCTAAAACTCCCTGTCATCCAAGCTGCCTGGCCAGATAACATCTTCTATGTGGGAGCACAGCATCTCATCGAACATGAAGTCTGAGCTAATCTCTCCCCAAGAAACGACTGACTAAAAGGCTCTATGAGAGTTTCATGGAATCATTAGAACAACATTTGAATAATGAGATAAGTCAAAAGGAAATAATCTACTTGGAAATTCAACAAATAAAATTTTCTCGATATTTTGATATTTCTAGATTTTCTAGAGTAAATACATCTTCTACTAAAAGCAAATCACAAGTGCATTTTTTAACTTGATGGGATTTCTTTGTTTATGTTCCTAAACATGACTTCTACTAAACATAACACTACTAAGCATGATTTTTACACTGAAAACTTCTACTGAATCAAAAAAGCACAAGTCTTTGTTGCTAACATTGTATGAAAAATTGGGCACCCCAATACACAGTGGTCTGTGGCATTTAGATAACATCCGTCTCCCTAACCCTGAGGCTATGGTTAGTTTCTCATTCGTCCCACCATATTTGCTGATTACTGCTGCTTTTACCTTAGAAAAATTTAGAAGATTCATTTTTTCTTCTTTATAAGGCTGAGCCAGTTATTCAGAACACAGCAGTTTCCAGAGCTATTCCTTAATTACACTCATTTCAAAAATAATGACTTAATTTGATAAATACCTTTAATTTTAAACTTCTATGTCTCAATATCTTCACCAAGGGTAAAATGCAGAATTCCCACTGACAACCACGGAAGAAACACATCTAACAATACTCTGCAATGAGGCGATTTTTTTCTTTTTCTTTGTTCATTACTATTCCTTAATTTCTACTTTGGGATCTCTTGCTACTCCAGTGAAGGAAAAGCAAAATAGTGCAGAGAGAAGTGCAATACATAGGCATGATATGAAACCACAGACTGCACTCACTATATAATAAGAAATTTTCAAGATGAAGAAGTAAAATGACGGGGACAATGAGAGCACCCTTACAGATTCATTGTAGAAACTGCAACCAGCATCTTATTCAAATGAAGACCAAGTTCAGCA
>NW_010199889.1:15085-31983 GCF_000695765.1 Mesitornis unicolor
CTGCCTAAGAGCGCTAGCAAAGATTAAAGCAGATCAGCTAATACAAGCTGAAACTGCAGTATTTTGAATTCAGTTGGGTTATTCTTAACTTGTGCCTTTAATGCGTTGTGTTCACATTTGTTCTTTTTTGCAATCTGAGTTACATAAATTGCTATGCAAGCACAAGATAATGTTTTCAAATAGACTCATTGACGCATTAATCTATAGCACTATAATCGGCCTGAAGATCAGACTTCTTTTTTTCATTAAGCAGTGAATGTCAGCTCCTTTGGGCATACAAGGTGTCATCAACTTTATGCCAGCTTTGCTGACTCATATAAACATCTACACTTGTAAGCATTAATTTCCTTAGAGCAGCAGCACATTATGTACTAAAGGAGATCAGAAGTAGGCAAAATCATCTGGAAAATGTAGTCTAAATTTATATTGCTTCTGCTGAGAGGATTAATTTAACTGGCTGGAGATGGAATATATATTAAGCCATTAATGTTTATAAATCTAGAGACACAAAATAACTCATTTTACACCAGCTATCATTACCATGCTTGTTTTGTTTGTATGTGCTCAGAATGTTCTGTTACCTGAGTGGTGAAAGTACTCTGAAATTATTAAGTAGCTTTATGTTCAAGGGCAAATGCATACTGTGAGTTTGAACTTTTTGAAGATTTGAGAAGAATATAATGTTTTGTTTGCTAGTTGAACATCACACATTAACCAAAAATGAACTGCAGCTTCCTTTTCTAAGGAGGTATGCTCTTACTGTTTTTGATGGTGAGATATATACATAGGAATATCTGAAGTTAAGCTACTATTTCAAGGTCTTAGCTCCTCAAGGGCTATTTCATCAAATCCTAAATGTCTCCCTCATCTACAGAACACCTCCTAAGGGCATCACGGAAGGACAACTCCCCTTTCACTGCAGTGTAACGCCAGGGGCAGTGAGTATGGGTCGCACTGGCAGCCTCCCTCTTCTTTTCAAGCCATGCAGGGTGCCAAACACACACAGAAAGAGACAGCAAAACTGCAGCATAGTGAAAAGATCAGGAAAAAAAATGATTCAGTCTTGAAGAGAGCTTTAACATATTGAAAAAGAATATTTTATAAAGAGTCTTATGCCTTGATAAATAATTATTCTTTGTCCTTGAAAATGGACATAGACGAAATATAATATACAGATTTTACCTCTCTGTGGGAGAGGGGAAAGGCTGAATTCCATGTAAATTGATAGATGGCGGGGTTTAGCATGTATGCATAGATTTACTGATGTGGTTTTATGATTCTTTCACTACTTCTGAAATCAAATTTCAATAAATCTTGGAAGTAAAGCTTTTGAATTACATACTCTCTCTTGCTGCACAAAAGCCAAACAGTAGACCTAGTTAGTAAAGTACTGAAGAGAATGAGTCACTCAGCTCACCTTATCAGATGCAGAATAAGTCCTAATTTTATTTATCTTTGTTATTGCATTTACTTCATTCATATTTATCATTTTAAATTATGTTAGAAAAAAATTAAGTGCGTTTTGGTGGTTCAGAGAAATGGTAATGGCCATCTCTTTTTAAGGTCATCAGAATAAAAATTGGCATGGGTTAGCCTTTATTCCTTACAGTTATATAAATTAAGCTGGCAGCCTTCATCTTTTACAAACAGACTCCCTTCTGTGAGCCTCAGTGGTGAATAGAAACATCTGGTAAGTATGAACACTGTCTCACCTGAATTCCAGCTTCTCTGGTATTATTTCAATAGTTCCTGATTTGATAGCTCATGCTATGATTTTTTTTATATTCTCACAGCTTTATGATTATGATAGAGTAAAAATAACTAGATTCTCACTGCAAAGAACATTTAAACTGAACATTAATACTTGCTCTTTGCACACTCCTAATGATAAGCTGACTAGAAGAGCAACCAAAACATGTATGCCTTTTTAAAAACCAGCTATTTTAGCAGCAAGCATGTATCTATTAAGTATCTATTAAACTGGTTAAATGCAATTTAAAATATTTTCTGAAGAAGGGTTCTTAAGACTACACAAGTTCAGTAAAGTGTCATAAATTATGATACATACATTTTAAATATTAAGCAATATGTTAAAGAATTCAGTGAATCACCAGTAAATTTCACTGCATCTGTACATCAAGCAAATAGAAATGAAACTATTAACACTGCAAAAACATCTTTGACATTTTCTCATTTGAACAAGGCAGATTTAATAATTTTTGAGCCTATCTGGTGTTTGTATCAATTTACGCTGGTGTTTGTAAATCTATACAGTGAGAAAGATACCAGAGCAGCAATAGTATCCCAGTGTTTTCTCTGAGAAAAATCAACCCAGCCTGACAAAATTTCCACTAGGATTTTGGCAAAACAGTACATGGGGATTCAGTGAACAACAGGAGTGTCATTTCTCTAGAAACATCTTGAAACAGAGGTGTTACGTCCCTTCTGCCGCCTATCACACATTTCCTGCTCTCAATGAAGCAGGAACCAAATGGAAATCTGAGTCACACAGAAAAGAGTTTAAGCTGAATTGCCTTCTAGTCTCAGTCTTATACCTAAGCAAGGATGAATACTGTCTTGAGACCCCATGCTACCCCACTGCTGTCTTATGACCTAAGTAGTCCCCTAAAAGTCGGAAGAGAACCACACGGTGTGAATTCATGTGACCACATTAAATGTTTCCTTCCCAAGATGAGACACACACAGGAACCTGAGTGCTACAATTGCTGCTTTGTTATATTCACATACAGTCCTATGCAGGGTGACTAAGCAGCCTGTTCAGTACAGAAGCCTATGAGACAGGAGTGAAAGGTTTATGCTCAACATAAAAACACAGAATCACAGCATGGTCTGAGTTGGAAGGAACCTTAAAGATCATCTAGTCCATACCCCCTGCCATGGGCCAGGACACCTTCCATTAGACCAGGCTGCTCAAAGCCCTGTCCAGCCTGACCTTGAACACTTCCAGGAAGGGTGCATCCACAACTTCACTGAGCAACCTGTTCAGTGTCTCACCACCTTCACAGTAAATAAGCTCTTCCTAATGTCTAATCTAGATCTACTCCCTTCCAGTTTAAAGCCATTGCCACTTGTCCTATCTGTTGTAAAAACACTGTCGTAAAAAGTTCCTCTCCAGCTCTCTTGTAAGGCCCCCTTCAGATACTGGAAAGCTGCTATAAGGTCTTGCCAGAGCCTTCACTTCTCGAGATGGAACAACCCCAACTCTCCGTCTGTCTTCATAGGAGAGGTGCTCCAGCCCTCTGACCATCTTCATGGCCCTCCTCTGGGCTCACTCGAACAGCTCAATGTCCTTCTTACGTTGGGGACCCCAGAGCTGGATGCTGTACTCCAGATATGGTCTCATGAGAGCACAGTAGAGGGGCAGAATCACCTCCATAGACATGCTGGTCTTGCTGCTTTTGATGTAGCCCAGGATACAGTTGGCTTTCTGGGCTGCAAGCATACACTGCTAGGTTATGTTGAGCTTCTCATCAATCAGCACCCCTAAGTCCTTCTCTTTAGTGCTGCTCTTGATCCATTCTTCACTTAGCCTGTATCCGTGCTTGGGATTGCTCTTTCCCAGGTGCAGGACCTTGCTCTTGGCCTTGTTGAACTCCACATGGTTTGCACGGGACCACCTCTCCAGCCTGTCAAGGTCTCACTGGATGGCATCAACAATTGACGAATATGTTCATACAGAGATGTGACAGATCAGATCACATCAAAGGACCCCAGCTGTGGGAAGATCCAAATCTTCACAGACAAGATAGCATTTTGTCTCAGTAAAGCATCTCACATAGTTTCTTAAAGTGTTACGCTACAGGGTGGTGGAAAGGAAGCACCATTTTCTTTTTCTTTAGGCTTAAAAGCCTCACTGCAAGCTGTCAGCTTGTCAGGTCACCCCGACAAGACAGGAAGGTGGTTGCATAGTTAGTGAACCCCCAATACAAAGCCACAAAGATACAAACATGAAATTCTGAACACTCTTAAGATTTAGGCTGCCGAGGAACAGTGCTGGCAGAAATGCAGCCAGAATCCCTAGATGCTCTGAGGATTAGGCAATGACTGACCAAGGCTTTTGAAGCTCTAGACGTGAGACTACAACGACCCATGTAGCATGTAGACACTAAATCCCTGTTTATCCATGTTCAGATGTGATGCTGGTCATGGGCTGAGTAGGAAGTTTATGGACTGCAATTTCTAAAATACTGTAATGTTGGCTACCTGGATGAGTATGTTTGAAAATAATCTTCCATAGTCACAAACAAATGCAGCATAGGTGCACCTCTTTTAAAATTATTTTTCACTCATTTAATTGAGGAATATTATCAAATTTACAACAAAGTCTGTAAATCAGGGATCGTATCAGAGACCAGTACAAGAGACTAAATCAATCTGAGCTAACCTTAAGGATAAACTGAGTTATCTCTGATTTACATCATTACTCTCAAAGGAGGATTAGATTTCCAGAATATCTGTGTTAACCTCAAATACCCATCAACCATAAGTAGAACACTGTAATAAGTAATATTGAAGGAAAAGAAAACATTTCTCCAGGCAGTTTGCTTATAGACTATGAAAATTGTTTCTGCAGGATTACAGTGTTTTATATTGGACTTTGAAAGGAAGTGATCATTTTCAGAAAAAAGAATTAAAATTAAAATGTCTTTCTGATGAGGCAAATGTGGGTAATGGGCAAGAGTTGATGTCACAGGATTAAAAATGGAATTTTGCCCTTATGGAAACCCTCATACTGTTGGCAAGGTATGTTATGCTTGTCCTCTCCCTTCTGCTGAAGCATTAGACAAAGAAATTGCTGGAAGTAGAATAATGGACCTGAAGGACCAAAAACCCAATCTGGTGGAGCAGATTGTGTTTTTGTATTCAGAGCTATTTAACACACCACATTGTGAATCCAGTCTGCAAAATCAGTACCTTGATAACCTTTAAACAGGATTTTATATTGGCCAGATGGATCATGACAGCCTAGTAAAGACTGGGGTCTCATTCTGTTAGGTAATGAACAAACATGAGAAATTAAGGCTGGGAGGGAAAACAAACATGGCACTTCTAGTGTGCTATTAAACACAGTGCAGAGGCACCTGAGCGAGCACAGAGAAATGATCCCTGCAACTTGAACCAAAGCAACCACTTCTGCAACCTAGTGAGAACTTACGTCTACAGATCTCTAATCTCTAAGGCCCAGTACCCTCTGGGCTCTCAGTTCACTATTACAATATATAAAAATGCTAAGAGACATAAGAGATTTCCCAAACTCATATATTTGCTTAGCTGGCTCCTGAGCACCCATCACAAATGCTTTATCATACTACTTTCATAGCCCCTGCACTTAATGCTCTTCTTCCAAGGCCCTTCTAGAGCAGGTTCCTGGAGCAACCAGCAAGGTGTTCTGTTAGCCCTGGCCAACAACTTGCAGGTCCATTAGCAACATGTCTGGTCTCTTCCTTTGTTCTTTTGGATGGAGATATTGCTACATTCCCTGCTTTGTTGCTTGCTACAGTCAATGCATTTCAACAAAAAATACTGAGTAGAATATTAGAAGCATTTGCCATTGGAATCATAAAAATCAGCATAAAAAAATATGAATAGCATTTTGAACCAAAATAGTTGAAAGAAACTTTAGCAATAAAAATTAACAACGTATCAGTTTACTGCCTTATGGTCCATTGCTTATTGAGTTAGTTCAGTTTCCTCTTCAATGGAAACATAAAGGCTTCCAGTAGAAAAATAATTTGAAAGACATATTTGTTTATGATCTTTCACTACCAAGAGAGAGATCAAACCCACATCTCTGAAATCATCATTCAGAGAGAAGTGCAGTGCAGAAAACAAGCTGCCTTCACTCAGCAGGGTGTGCTAAGTGTACAGGAGCATTGAGAACAAACTCCTCAGAATATGCAATTTTTCAAGGTGAAAGAAAGTCCTTGTCATATCCTAGCAGTGAAAGAAAATGAGAAAGTATGATTAATAGCACCAGTGAAAGTAACAAAATAAACCATGAAAGCTAAACAATCTAACATCATGCAGGGAGCCTATGAATATGAAGAATCCATTTAATTTATGTATGTTTTAGTGGTTTGCTACATTTCTAAATTCTAAAGGGTATGCAAATGCACTCCCATCTTGACTGAGCTAAGTTTCCAACACTGGACCACACAAACACCCACTATCTCCCTTTACATTCCTACTGGTACAAATAAGGTATTCCACAGTGGTTTAAGAGTTGTCAATGCCTGTTGCTCAGATATTTGGGGGTTTTTGGCTCGTTTGCAAGAGTGAGAAATGCTGATTTCAGGCTCCTGAAGGAAATGTCCCTGGTTTAAAGAAGTGAAAACCTACATAAAAATTTATTTGCTCTGTTTAGGTCCCACTAGCTGTTTCTTCTAGTGTTTTCTTTTAGAAATAGCAACACACAGGTTTACAAAGAAAAACAAAATAAACCCCTAAGCAATAGGTTTATTCCCTGATCCAAATAATTGATCATATCCTCTAAGACTGTGACCTTTTTGCTGGAACTTTGAATAAATACATTTAATATTTTTTCATATTAAATATTCATTTCATATTGATAAGCCTGCTTGAACTGCAACTTATGAGACAAACAGAACTCAACAGTACCTCTGCATTATATTGATACACTAGGTTGAAAAAAGCCACATAAAAGTTGCTCATTTTACTGCTTTTATCACATAAAAGTGATAAATCTGGGTAAACATCTTAACTCCAAGACTATTGCAGAGAGCTACACAACTGCTAGATCAATGCAACTTTGTTCTGCAACTACAACCAGTATTTCTAAATTTCTAGCCAAAACATTATATATCTATAATTAGACTCCTGCAAATACACATTCCTCTAGCTCTGACTCAGATTCATTTTCCCAGCATAAAATTCTTATTTGAAATTTATTTTAACTTATACAAAATAAGAAGGGACACAAAGCATTGTTTTACAAATTATGTCTCTTCAGGCAAGACACTTTCTAGTTCAATGGAATGGAGGAAGTAGTAGGTCCAGGCAATCGAATCAGTCGAATTAAGATCCTGCTCTAATCTTAAAAGTAATTTCTTGAGGCACAAATTCTTGAGTTACCCTCAACTGCCCAGCCACTTTTGTAGAGGGAATACTTGACAAAACATGATGGATCTTCTGACTCAGGGAAGATAAGACATCCCACAGCCTCTCATTTAAATTTCACACCTTTTTCATTTCCTGATTCTGGTAATATCACAGAATTTCTCTTACTGCTAACTCATAAGTCACTCATTTCTGTCATCACGCTGTCGCGATCAACCTTCTTTGCCTCTGTCTAACAACAGCAAGCAATACTTTCTACCTACCATTCTTTTTCATCTTTATTTTCTGCTACTTTCTCCACTAATTCCCTGGAATTTATTGCTTCTTTTCAGTATCTTTTCTTCTTACCTCTGAAATGTCTGACGTTATTAGAATTCATAAATATCTATTTCATAATTCATGATAAAATAGACCAAAAAACCCCCAAACCCCAGATTTTAATAAAGCAGTCTCATAGACTAGGTCGCAGATCAGGTAACCGGAAGCTTCAGTGTGTGTTTGGCCAGAACAAGGAATTCAGCATTTTAGCAACAAACCTCGACATTTTTATTATTTCAAAGTATTATTATGATTAAATAGCTTTTATAGGTTAGTTCTTAACTTGATGTAAATTAGCAATGATTAATTGATATGACTTAGAGCACTTTGAGTTTAAATAAACTGATCTTGTCCCAACTAGAGGCTTGTCTGATTACCAGCATGAAAGAGGTAATCACAACAGGCATGATTTTTTTGAGAGGGTTGGTATTGCTTTTATCTTTTTGCTATAAGCACTTGGAAGAAAATAGATCTTCTAACAATTTAACTTTTGCTTGCGTTGCATTTCAAAAGTATTGCATTTAAAAGACTGGAGTATTTTCCAGTCTACAAACTATCCTTACATCTCTTAGGTTAACTAGCTACAGTGTTTCTCTCATGTACCATGTTGTGTGTTTATCTATCCCTAAATATTTGAAATTACATAATTTTATAGATAGAGATCACATCTGAAACATACGTTGCAAAAGCTGGTAGCAAACTGCTGATAGGGAGGTCAGTTATGCCAGGCGTCTTCATATGCCCTGTATTCCTGTAAAGGTCAGTTTCTTATTGCTTTGAAAATGTAAACATTGCTAGATGGTACAGTATATAAACGAAATGCTCATCAGCATACATGCATTGTATTCTGACACTGAAGATGCCTATCTTTTTTTTCTCTTAGTACAAGCATCATCAGTTATTTTAACACCTTGAGGTTGAAAATTAATAGTTCAAGTTTGTCCTTATCAAATCCACCATATGAGACTACACGGGATAATTAAGATGTACAAGAGGATTTTAGAAAAATTAAAGGAATTATGTCAAGGCCAGCAGGCTTAAAAAGCAAGTATAGCTGCTTGCCACTTGTGAGCAATCACATTTCCTTACCCCGCCACGCTGCCTACTAGCAATATTCTTTGTGAACCAGCTGGGCACAGAAACTGCGAATCTTTTGTCAGTCTCTAAAATTTATAAAAGATCATCAAAATTACAAATCCTTACACTACTATTAAGTAAATTAGGACATTATTTAAATAATTGACTCATGATATATAACTTGAAAATTAGCTTTTTCATTTAAATCTTGTGAACCAGTCCTTCATGATAGGGTGGGTGCACAGGCTGTCTCTCATGAGGCTTTCCATAAGCTGTCTCCAGGACACCTCAGCTTGGCTTCTGCTAAACTTAATGAGAATTTGATCGTGAAATTCACATCAGAGTGAGTTTACTTAGTTGTCCACGAACACTATAAATAATACTACTTTAGCTTCTGAAACTAGAAAGAGTATTAATAGTGCTCCTGAAGCTGTAGTTAATGTTTTGTAACAAATACTTTAATAGCTTCAGCCTGTTCCTTGGCAGAATAGCGTATACCACTACTGCCACGTTCTGGTGGTGGAAAGTACTGTCTAGGCTGAATGAAAGCACCTGATCCCAAAGCAATTGAACTCACTTGCTGCACCTGAACCTGCAGAGAGTCAGGTAGTGCCTGCCAAATAAAGACCCGCGTCTGCTAATCTTGCTTCAAAACTGCTGTCACAAAGTGGCTTGATCCCATTCTCCTGAGGAACACCTGAACTGTGCCAGATTGCTGTTCCTGGTTTGGCCATCTCAGCCACTGTCCCTGGTCAGGCTGTGGAGCTGGCCCTCCTTCAGGACAGGAGAAGTGGTTTTCTGCAGCCCCCTCCCCAAGGCCCAGCACCTGCACCCGAGATCCCATGGGAGCTGCAGCCCTTGGGACATGCAGATGCAGCTCCATCAGGACTTCAAAGGTTGCACCTCACTTCTGAGGAGAAGGCATGCAACAGACATAAGACAGACACTAAATGGATTCCTATATACATCAGACTCTGAAATAAAATATAGGCAGAAGAAAACTAGCTGTGCATAATACTATAGAAGGGGGCAAACTCCTCCTGGCATGTTAGGAGATCTGTTTCCTCCTGTAAAGAGACCTTCTGTTTTAAACAAAGCTGCAATGCTTTGTTTTAAAGTACTGCAAACAAAGTCTGTGTTGATTTCACCGAGATAACACCACATCTGTATTCAATCAGGTGTTCTCATATCTTAAACTTACCCCTCACCCTATAATGCCAGTGTATAGTATACTTTGACTTGTAATGCCCATTGGTGGAAGGCATATGCAGTTTATCAGCATGATACAGCCAATTAAAGAAATAGTGGAAGTGGCATATAGTACTTCCTTTAGTCTAAAATACGTTACTTTATTAAGCATAGAGTTTGAAAGTGACCACTGAGGTAATTTTCTAGAGAAAATAAATAAATCAGTATATAAGCATTTATTCTATTTTAAAATAAATCAACATAAATTTTTAGGATTCATAATAAACACTCTTAACTACTACTTCTAGAGAGTAAATCTGCATTTTAAAAGTACTGAATACATGTATCTCTGACTGTCACAGAATCGCACCAAAATGGCTACACTCACACAAATAATGAACTCAAACAAACTTCAATCTGCAACTGAAATGAAGCAGACAAAACTTCATCCACCAAAACAACATCCCACTGACATTCAACAAATACAGGTTCGATATGCTGGCTGGGAATATTACCAGACACGGCTGAGTTAAGAATTCTTAAGTTTTTGGCCAAACGATCCAAAATGTGCACTCACTCACTCACCAAAAAGGGAGGGCTCTCAATCTCGAGAAGTTACCTTAAGTGGCGTCCCAACCCAAGGGGAGAGTCCCCGACTGCAGACCTGCTGCTCCGAGGAGGACCGACTCAAATGAGTCCTCTGACGGGGCCCCATTTATACCCTGGTCGAATCTGATCTGTGGTCAATACATGGTCGTGTCACCCCCTACTGGCTGAGGACCCCAACTTTTCCGCCTTTGACCCCCACTGTGTGGACCAGACATGAGCTGTGAGGGGGGAGGCAGTCCTGGCGACACCAGGGCCAGAAACTTTAGCACTGTCTTTTGTTGGGTCTTTCTCAGGTCTTTAGTAGGGTGGGTGCATCTGCCACACTGACACAAACAGTCAAATATAATTTTCAACTGTATGAGATGCCAGTATCAACTGATTGTATTGATATATCAGGTGCTGGCAAAAGGAAGTCAACAGTTAAATCTGTTAAACTCATAAGAATGTATTTGAAATCCATAAAACCCTAAATTCATCATCAGACAACAGGCAAATAGCTAGATAATGGAAGAACACATCCCATAGCATTCACTCACTGATGACATCCAAATAGAGGACAGAAATTTGTGTCACTTTTAAGGCACAGAGCATTATTGTGCTAACAGCCCATTAAATCACATCATAATTTGTACTACTACAGCAATAAACTTAACAGTATCTTAAATATAAATGCTGTTCTGTAGAATTTGTATTTGACAGGCTATAAGCTTTCTTTTTTTGTAGCTCCTTCTTCATTAGTAGGTAAACTCTAGAATTTTTGTTGAAAAAAAGTTGTATTAACAATGTGATCTTTATCATTATCATTATCCGGGCAAGCTACAAGGCCTTAGCGCACGCAAATGCTTATACAGGGAACAGTGGTGTATGGCACTGGATTCAAGGTGATTTACCAGTTGTAGCAAAGAGGATTCTCCCATCCCAGCTCAGAGCACGGCAGCACTGTGTGGTGAGCCAAAGGCTCTTTTGGACCCCAGAGCTAGTGTCACCCTAAGCCAGAACATCTGCATGGCAGGGTTGTAGGAAATACAAGGACCTGGGCACTTAACAGCCCTAGCAATGCCTTGGTGGGCTCAAGTTAAATGAGTCCTGCTGAAAGGACACATCATGCCTCTGGCTCTGTGGTGGACTGTGTACTTACACAGCTGATCTATTGCATTGTGCAGCTTCCAGCCTTTAAGTCAGGTGGGTCACCGAGGTCATTCAGGACCCTTTGTATCATTTCCTCTTCTGTCTAAATGTCCTGCAGGGAATAAACTCTCAGTATCACATAGAAAATGGAAGGACAATGGAACAAGGGGGACTGAGACAGAAAGGGGCTGAAGATCACTAGCAGAGTCAGCAACCCACCCCTGAGCCATGAAGAGAGAGTCAGGAGAGTTACCCACTAGCACACACTACCTTTACTACTAAACTAGTTACCATTAGGACATTTCCTGTTCCATACACATAGGTTAATCTTCTTTACTTTAGGTTGCCATATGGAGGCTTTTAAAGCACTCCCAGATCTTTGTGCTATTGAAACACAACTGCCTTGCCAGAGCAAAGCAGAAATTTTAGTAAATGAAAGGTAAGGATTTGTTACGCACCTTAAATGTGGCTCCCTTCTATACAATTCTGAAGGTCCATCCAACAGCAGAGAAAAGCTTGCTGTCTGGCCAGCACCAATGAGGCCAAGATTTCTGGCATTTACCACTTCTGTTTTTCACTGGTAGATGAAAGGTGTTAATTCACATCTTCCCCCACTGCTGTGGGAACTTTGTAAGAGAAGGTTAAATAAACATTTCTCGAAATAATTCAGACAGCTTTAATCAAGCCTCAGCATGCAGACTACATAGATGACCTCTCAGAGGGTCTTCTGGGGCTATTTGCTGTAAACTGTAATTATTTCAGGCTGTTGCCGTACAGATTCAGCTTGGTGCTGCCACAAGCCCTCGCATCAGATCTTCCCACACATTTTTTAATGTCACAACTTTTGTAATGGAAACAGAATCTATTGCATAAACTAGCAGCAGAAAATTGATCAGCTGAAACTGTCAAGACTACAGAGAGATCTTGGAATATAGCGTTCAAAAGAATGAATACCTTCCATCACAGCCAAATATGTTTCTTTTGCTTTAGGTGAAGTTTTAACATAGTGGTGTATATGTAGCTAATAGAGCAGGGTCACATACTGTTGCTGAAAACATCAGCTTTAAATCAAAAATACCAAGGCATTTAAGTACTTCTGAAAAAGCTGCTCAATAATTTCTTTATCAGGAAGAATCAACCTATAATAGCCACCTCCCCAACTCAGACAGATATAACAAGACCTAAGTTCACAGACTGCATCAAAGCAGATTTCACGGGATTAGTCTGGGCTGTTCTTCAGATGCAATGCTGATGTCCCTCTGGACAGATTATTTATCACAATATATTACAGCTGATTCATGGGTACTGAATACAAATAGCTATGCTGATGTTAAGGATGTTGCAAAGCTAATAATGATAGCTATGAATCCTAGTTTACCATCACAGCTCTGCAAGCATGTAATTCATTTCAGGAAGGTGAGAAAGCAATTAAAAAATAGCATAATGTGACTCATTCTGTCAGCCAGTATAAATATCGTAGAAGAATCAGAGTTTGTCAGCATTTCTCCTGGTTTTGGAAGTCTCTGAATGGTAGTTCTCTTCCTCTCCAAGTTAGGTGGGTGTCTTGCTGTCTCTTCCTTAGTTACCTATAAGAGAAAACTTAGTTACTTGTAAGAGAAACTACCTTTTATTTTGTTAGCGATAGAAACTTTTGGTTCTATTGGCTAGTATTTTACTATTTCATAGGAGAGTGCTCAAACCTGAAAGCGGTTTTGCTACTAAAAAAAAATAAAATCAAAACATAACCCACACCTGACTTATCTGCTCAGTATTTAGTCACAGAAACAGTAAAGAGGTCTAAATCCCTTGGGTGATACTCAGAATGAATGATTTACCCAACTTCAGCATTAGGAGCAAGTTTTCACATACTGTCTGGTCTGAAACTGCCTTTTGAAAGTGGGCAGAAGTGGATTAAGTCAAAGACACTGTAGATCGGCTGATAGCGTTTACAAAATCTCCAGATTATGCTCAACAGTCCCAAACTGTCTGAGCTTTTCTTCCTACCCTGTGTCATACGCTGTGGCCCATACTGTACTTCTCCTTGGGAAGCATCCCTCAAAATCCTTGTCTCTTCTGGATTAGTCTGCACTCCTGGGCAAAGTAGAAACCCAGCTCTGAATACAGTAGCATTAAATCAGTCTCAGTTTCCATAAGAGAAAACATTTCTAATCTGCATGAAGGCAAAGAAAATATTGACTTACCAGTCCAGGGTAATAAATACCTATGTGACTCTGCCTGAAACAGTAATTTTTGTCAGAACCCTGAAGACCAGTATTGTCCAAAGGAGTAACAAGGATATAAAGGGGGAATCCCTGTAGGAGCCTCTTTTGCCTCAGGCTTGATGAAAGCTCAATGCTGCCACAGTTCTGTGCAGTCTGCTAAATTCTGAGACCATAACTCCTTAAGTTGCTCAAAATCTTGCAGATGGTCCACAGCAACAGTACAAAATAGCACACATAGCCTTCCATAGTGTCCCACATTCCTTCGCTGGAAATCAGCCCCAGGCTGTCCTCCCCCATCCAGAAATCACAGAAAGATAGATTTCTCTTCCTAGTTTAAAAGAGCTTTGTCATTTCTTAGAGAAGGCAAATAATAGTCAGACAGAAGGAGAAGAAATGATGGTAGATGATAACATTCTGTAATAAAATGTGTGAAATTAAATTTAAATTAATTTTAGTATATCCATTTTAGGTGAGAAATCATTATTTCCAGTGCTTAAAAAATTCTTCCACATTTCTGACACAATAGTTATGAAATCCTTTCAGAAATAGTCAGTAGACTTTTAAAGCTATAATATAAGAGGACTTTACCTTAGGAAGTATATTCAGTTTGAAATAGAACCTGTAAATGGATTTTTCTTATCATCCATGAAGAAGTGTAAACTTAATCTAGTTGCTGGTTCTTTATCTCAATTCCTTTTTAATTGACATTCTGCTTAAACTAATGAAAAACCACCCTCTCTAAAGTCACTGCCATTAGTACCTTATTCTGGCCTTGTCAGGATTGACTGGCAGAGAGGTGAAGCTTGAACACTGATAGTCAGAAATCTTTCTGTTAATCCCAAGTCAGTAAAATCTTCAGACTCTTCACACCGAACATACAGCTATTATTCTTTGTAACTACCTTCAAGAGGATTTGAAATAGTAGATAACGTGATTCAATAAGACCTTGGTACACTCTTAAAACTCCACTTAAAAAGCCTCACTGGGTTATTAGATATTGTGATTTATTCCAGAAAATGCTTTCAAAGAAAGCTCAGGAAAAAACCCAAGAAAGCTCTACGTTTGAAACATAATCTTTTCTACCTTCCTGTAATTCAAGTTGCCAATTCTCCTTGAATACAGCTGTTAGACGGAGCTCAGATCCAGCAGATAAAACCACTGAGAGGAAGACTGAGAGGAAGACTGAGAGGAAGTGAGGACCAGCCAAGCAAGCCTACTGTACAGTAAGTCTCTCTCAATGCCTTTGACCTATGGCAAACGTTCATTTGCTGGATAGAAATGCAAGTTGGTGACACAGGACGTTATATCTGTCAGAAGCACATTATTCAGTTTACACTATCACATTATTACTCTACCACACAATTGGGTTGGAGGAAAATCTTCCAGTGAAACAAGCTGGGATAGAAGAGTGATCTCTTCTAATGACAGCCAAGGGTTTGAATTATTGGACAAAATATTTCTTGTTTTCAAAATTTTGAGGCAAGATGTATGAAAAAGCCTGGTTTAATTCTTTATACTAAGGTTTTAATTTGAGGAATAAAAATACATTTTGTGTTGTAATATACCCATTCTCTAACCAAGTCTATTCCTCATTTAACTAAATAAGTTCAACATTGTTAATAAATTAAGTAGTAGCTGAGCAGAAGATTAGAATTTTTATTTTCTTGGAAGTCTTATGAGTGTTTACATGCATTTATGTTTTCTGTATGAATATTTTGCTTTTCAAGCCATCCTGTGTTTTTTTTTTGCTGTAATCATTTGAGCTACAACTATCAATATACTTCTTGGAAACCAGGGCTGTAATTCATTCTTGTCAGAAACAGATGGCTGAGAAAATGAAAGCAACAACAGCAGTGAAAGACAAGGCCACCTGGGTCCATCAAGCTGACGAGAAAAAAGCCTGTGAAGTTAATGCCAGTGGTATCTGGAGCCAACACAAGTAGGCTTTCAAAACAAGAGATCGGAATCAGTCAATAATAAATGAAAAAAAAAAAATTCCTATGAAGCTGTAGGGGAAGCAGTCCTGGGAATTTCAGGCATGGTCAGCATCATGAAAAATCCCAATTTAGAACTGAATTAAAAGGTTGAAAAAATAGACAGTCAAGCACTAGGCCATGGGTCTTTTCTGGGACCACATTTCTAAGTAAGGTCAATCCAATCACAGCAGTGATTGAAGCAGTAAACTGCTTGGCCTACCTCTCCTGACAACGCAGGATGATTTCTCCACTACAGAGATCCTTTAAGTATTTCATGAACCATCATAGTGCATTCCCTTGAAATAGTCAGGTAGTCACATAAAGTTAATTTTTTTTCTCCTTTTGCTGCTTCAAGCTCCTGAACTGAGTGCCACTGCTTCTACCAGACCAGGTCCCTGTTTGTAGGTTATGCTGGAAGAAACCAAATAAACTACAATTTGCAATGAATGCAGCCAATAGCAAGACTTCTTCCAGTCTGGGGTCCTATTGCCCTCACTCTGCACACGCCGTTGGACCTGGGAATGAAGCATAGCTAGGCCATCAGTGATGGTCCAGCTTTAATTCTCTCAGAGCTCCTGTCCAGCATCAGTAAGCACCGGTTAGCACACTGTGAAGTTTCTCCCTTCTTAACAGCTTCAACCTCACCAGCTGTTTCTTTATTTTCTTTCTGGTTTATTGTGATTTCATGCCTTCTCTAGATCTATAGGTACCTCTTGCCATACAGAAGTGAAGGCTAGGTAGAACTGGGAAAAAGAAATCCATTAATAATGCAGAAAATTTTAAAATTACTCCATTTTAATCACGGTCATGCCCCATGCATGCAACTGACATACCACTGGAAACAAGTGCTACTTTCCATGAAGTTCTGCACTAAAAGCAGAACAGTAAAAGTTTCTGTGATTCCTCTAAGGAGCATTAGTAGTATCAGGTATTTCCATGTCTTTAACACTTATCCTTGATTACGTTTATGGATGACCTCTGAGATCAGTTATCATGATTTAGAAGATCTAATTCATGCATTCTCTCATTGGCCTTTCTGAGAAAGAAAAGTGTCGTGGTTTAGGCCCAGTGCCTAACTGAGCACCACGATGCGCCAAAAAGGGCTAGTCAATATAAGGACTGGGAGAGCTTAAAAAGGTCACAGGCAAAAGACAGACTCATCATAAGGAATAAAAACAAAACAATTTTAATTTGTTACCAACATCAGAGTAGAACAATGGGAGATACAACCAGATTTTAAAGTCAATACATCTTCCCCCCACCCCTCTCTTCTTCCCAGGCT
>NW_010199890.1:0-1082 GCF_000695765.1 Mesitornis unicolor
CGTCGGATGGGGGCAGGGGCAGCGTGCAGTGCTGGTCCTGCTCCTGCCTGGACGGGTGGGGAAGCCGGGATCACCCGCAGGGACACGGGAAAACAGCAGGAGTTGTGCCAGTGCTTTGCCTTCTGAAGCCCCTGTGTTAGCAGTAATGCAGTCATCCGACATGAGCATCCACGCTGTCGTGCCTTCATTCACAAGGAGCGTTTTGCAACCTCTCCTACTGTTTATCATCTTTTTTCTGCTTTTGTGTCGGTTTTCAGACATAATTAGAGCACAGAGTACCACAGTAAAGTATTAACCTTCTTAATTTTGGGTGCTTTGGGAGTAGCCCTCTGTTCAGGCTGGCACTGCTCGAGCCACTGTGGCGACAGGAAATTAAGCTCCAAATTAATACAATTTCCTGGTTTAGTTTTAAAATTTGACATAGATTCCGGTCAAAAATCCCATCCTTGTTTCTTTGTGTCTTGTGAACAAATCTGATCGTAATTTGTGTGAACTACAACGTTAAAATCATTTTAGACTTCAGGTATTCTGAAGTACTTGAGCAGCTCATATTAAGGAAAACGTATATTTTTATTGTTTTTCTAAGAATACGTCTTTCTTGACAATCTGGAAAAGTTAATTCCTGAAATATTTGCTAAACTTTCGCAGTTTACTTCGCTGCTGGGAATTTTATGGTGGTTATTTTTACTGTCTTTTCCAATCGTTACTGGATTTGCTGTCCTGGACGCAGCGTAGCTCAGGCAGTGTTTTCGTGCAGGGCGCTGCGTGGAGGAGCAGCATTTGCCGTCTCTCCGTGGCCGTTTCACCTTCCAGATCTGGCGAAGCCGCAGGCCCTGCTTTCCTCACCCTTGCCTGTTTCCCCATAAGCTCCCCCGTGTCCGCACTGGCCCAAACTGGACCCCCCCGGAGCGTGCGGCCGCGCTCAGCACCCCCGCGCCTGCCCTCGCTGCGGGGAGATGCAGCCCCAGGCTGCGCTCCCCCCTCCTGGGGTGGGTGTGAGGACGCCGATGCCTTCGCTGTTTTAACGAAGAAAACTCCACGGGCTTTTCCTGCCGCTGCCATGGTCTGCTTCAGTAGGTGGT
>NW_010199890.1:1141-1493 GCF_000695765.1 Mesitornis unicolor
TCAGCGCCGATCCCGTACGGCGGCAATAGAGCGGCGTACTGACCTGCGCGGCAAGCGGTACGCGGTGGTGGCACTTTCGGTGGTTTGAGGAGATTTTACCCTGAGATAAATTTGCGCTGCGGAGCCGGGAGCGAGGCTCCAGAGCTTTGTCGTTAAAGTTGTCGACAATAAATTGGGATTTCATAGCTCATTATTTTCGTAACTGATAATTGCAGTGGGTGAAATGTCGCTGTAATTGCGGCTCTGAGCGTGTGTGTTTTTTCCCCCTGCGTGAAAAACGGGAATTCTTATGGTAAATCCCTGCATTTGGAGTTTTATGGCTGGAATCTTTCAGTGCAGCCTTAGAAAACCC
>NW_010199890.1:1664-6682 GCF_000695765.1 Mesitornis unicolor
GGGCTGGGCCCGGGTGGCCATAAAATGAAGCCGACTCGGCCGCCCTCACCTTTAAAATGGAGTTAGGGGCACCTGCGGGCTCTGCTGCGCCCAGGGGTTTGGAGCGGGGGTCTCGCTGTGCAGTGGCACCAGGGCTGTGTCCCCCTATGTGCTCGGCCCTGCTGTGGCCATCAGGGAACACCAGCCTGGCCTTGGCTCCCCGAGACTGCGAAACGCGCGGTCGTGGCGGGAGCAAGGGAAACGATGGGTTTTTGTTTGGGAGCGCTGGCGGCGTCGCCTGGCTTCCCTCTGCGCTCTCCGCATGGAGCGGTGCAATGCAGGGGTTGGGGCTGTGGCTGCGGGGTCCTGGTGGGCTCGTGGTTTGGGCTTATGGTTCAGGTTTGTGGTTCAGGTTCATGGTTTGGGTTCATGGTTCAGGTTCGTGGTTCGGGTTTGTGGTTCAGGTTCGTGGTTCAGGTTCGTGGTTCGGGTTCATGGTTCAGGTTCACGGTCTGGTTTCATGATTCGAGTTCATGGTTCAGGTTCGTGCCTTGAGTTCATGGTTCAGGTTCGTGGTTCGGGTTCATGGTTCAGGTTCACGGTCTGGGTTCATGGTTCGAGTTCATGGTTCAGGTTCATGGTTCAGGTTCACGGTTCAGGTTTGTGGTTCAGATTCGTGGTTCAGCTTCGTGGTTCAGGTTTATGGTTCAGGTTCATGGTTCAGGTTCATGGTTCAGGTTCGTGGTTCAGCTTCATGGTTCGAGTTCATGGTTCAGGTTCGTGGTTCAGGTTTGTGGTTCAGGTTTGCCACCGTTTTCTCAACTCCCAGGAAGGTGCAGGAGAAGCTGAATTTTACCCCAAAGCTGCTCTGGACTGCGTTTGGGGACACTGGGAGGATGAGCCATCCCTGACGCTTCCCATTGCTAACGTCACCTCAATGGCTCATAGGGACTGGTAGATCTGAGCCCACGTCTGCATCCAGGACACCCGAAATGTGCGGGAACAGCGCAGTGTTGGGCTTTTGGAGGAGTTTCAGGCCCTGCACACGGATTGAAAAGCAGAAGCCTGGCAGAAATGTGATGGGCGCATTACAGACTGCGGCTGCCTCTGTGCTGCAAGGATGGGGATGTTTGTGTTTGTTTTTATTGTATAATGGGTATGTTGAAGAGCTGCAGAGAAAATACATTAATAAGCAGTCCTGGGCGTTGCTTGGGAGCCTTTCCCAAGCTCCCTGGTAGCAACACGGGCACGGTGGAGGCGTTTGGGCCGCCGAGGACGTGCAACGCGGTGGGTGAATGGTGGGGAGCACCACCAAGGTCTGCTCTGTGGTGGGGCTGGGGCAGGCCTGGGGTGATTTTCGCCTGGTCACGGTGAAATTACCAAAATAGGGGGAATTGCATGGCCTGAGAGCATCTCTGCTTCCAGGCAGCACTGCCCCGGGCAGCACGGCCCTGTCCTCGGCCACCGTCCTGGTCCACAATGGAGGGGACAGCGCTCAGTGTGAGGCACTTTCTCAATACGGGATGTTTTCTTTCAGTACAAGATGATTTCTCTCAATATCAGATGATTTATCTCAGTGTGAGATGATTTTTCTCAGTACGAGATGATTTCTCTCCATATGGGATGATTTATCTCGGCACGAGTTGATTTCTCTCAGCACAAGGTGATTTCTCTCAGCATGGGAGGTCTCCTTTCAATGCAAGATGATTTCTCTCAATGTGAGGTGATTTCTCTCAGCACGCGGTGCCTTCTCTCCGTGGGTGACTCCTGCTCCCCGCAGCACATCCAAGCCTTCGTTGGTTAAATGGGGGGTTGCTGTCGTGCCACCAAAAGCCATTGCCCTGTGGGATTCTCAAGGAATTGGGCAGATTTCTGCCGGTTCATGGGTTTCCTTTCCCAGGCGGCATCAGCGGCGCTGCTGGTGGGGGTAAAGATGCCGAATGTGGGGAAGGACGGGTCACAGAGACCACCCCCCGCATTGGCTGCACCGATGGGCTGCTCCCTCTCCCTTGAAATTCGTGATTGAAACTACCGAAAACACGTTAAAAATAATACATTGTGAAAAATACTGTTAGAACCGTTAATGTGCGTATTAAAACCGTGATGTGGGGGAAAAAGGTACGCTGGCATATTTATTCCAGAGGTGCAAATAAAACACAATGCCTACCCTTCGCCGCACCGTGAGACGGTAACAAGCCGTAGATATTAATGACAGAGAATTCCTGTGGAAGCAGTAATTTACTAGAAAGGAGTCCGCCGCAAAAAGTGGTCTTTGTTGTGATTTGTTTCTATTATTGCCGGTGCCGCTGATTAATAACACACATTTCCAGCTAATTCTGGATCCCGGCGTGCCCTTTAATCTAGCGTTGTTTCTTTTGTCTTGCTATTACAGAAAAATATATATTGTATCCCCAGGCCCAATTCCAATTACTATAAGTTAATCTATTGGGTGATAAAGCACTACATAGACGGAAAAATGCGTATGTGGAAGTGAAGATGTATCTCAGGATTTGCCGGGGTTTGGCTACCTTGAAATTATGTTCTCCATAAATCTGGTCCCTGCCGGCGCGTGATAACCGGAGCTTTGCTTTGGATCTTGTCCCAGGTATTACGAGACCGGCAGCATTAAGCCTGGCGTGATCGGGGGCTCGAAACCAAAGGTCGCCACTCCCAAAGTCGTCGAAAAAATCGCCGAGTACAAGCGCCAAAACCCCACCATGTTTGCCTGGGAGATCAGGGACCGGCTCCTGGCCGAGCGGGTGTGCGACAATGACACCGTGCCCAGCGTCAGCTCCATCAACAGGTAACGGGGGCTGGGCCCCACTGACATCACCCTTCCCTTGCAGGTCTCGGCCTGGTTTTTTGGATCCAGACCCGTTGAACCAAGATGTAATAACTGAACCCAGCACACATCTCATGCTGCCTTTATTGCTGCTTCTAGCTGGGCTCAGGTACCTGTGTGAAAAGACAGTGAGGCACTTTCAGGAGTAGGTTTTAATTAATAGGTAAAGCTTGGGAACTCCCGGTGAGATGCTCACCTGCCCTAAACCTCTACAGGAAGAAAGAAGATTTAAGGACCTCTTAAGTTTACGGTTGTTTTAACTGCATTTAAATGTAGTTGTTAGCATTTAGCTTTGAGGAAGGCTTCAAACCTCACTCATTCTGAGGCAGGACTGGGTGTTTTGGGCCATTTGCAAGAAACGCAGCTGACGCATTCCCGTGGCGCCTTCGGTGCTGGGGAGCGGCCGTGGACTCATCCAGGTCACGAGCATCGTCCCGGTGTGGGCAGGGGCTGCTGAGGGACCATGCTGCTCCTCTTGTGCTGCTCACCCCATGCTGCTCCCCATCCCGCCCCACTCCCAAACCCTAATGGTTGGCTCTGTCCTGCTCCACGGGGCGCAGGGGCAGAGCTCAAGCGGCCAACGGGGCCTCTAGGAAAAGGGGCTGCAGAGGAGGGGACCCACAGCATGGGTTGGAGGCGCCACTCCTGTCCCCAGTGCCTGTGTAGACATCACAGGGGGAGTTTGAGGGCAGCGTTCAGGTGCCCCAGCTGTCCCTGCGTTACATGGACGCACCTGAGCGGCCTTGAATCGTTCTTGTGAAGGTGCAGGGGAGTCACGTTTGGAGCCCCTGTTCTGCATTTGGGAGTTTTGCCCTCACCTCGCTGGGCAGGACGGGGCAGGCTGAGGGGGCCCAGTGCCTGTGTAGACATCACAGGGGGAGTTTGAGGGCAGCGTTCAGGTGCCCCAGCTGTCCCTGCGTTACATGGACGCACCTGAGCGGCCTTGAATCGTTCTTGTGAAGGTGCAGGGGAGTCACGTTTGGAGCCCCTGTTCTGCATTTGGGAGTTTTGCCCTCACCTCGCTGGGCAGGACGGGGCAGGCTGAGGGGGATGGAGTCCCAGTGACACCCTCACCGCTGTGAGCCGAGGGGTGTGCGAAACCGGTGTTGGAGGCAGCCGGTGAAATACCCCGTTACGTCTCCATCCTCCCCAGACCGATGGCACGGGGTTGATCTTGGCCTCACGGACACCCCTGGCGAGCAGAGCCCTGTCGTGCCCACCCTCGCCACGCTGGCGCGGCGGTTTTCACTCGCGCGATCGCATGCAAATTCTTCGGATGCAGCGAAGCTATAAAGTCCCATCTGTGTCCACGGACGTGAAATAAATTGATGCAATATTCTTTTATTGGCTCTCCCGGCCTGATTTGCATTCATGGAGTTGCCGCTTGAGTGGCCGGAGTGGCTTCCCCGGCGCTTGCGTCGCTGCCGAACTGAACCCCCAGTCACGCGTTGGCGTGCTTGGAAATGGGTCGGTCCAGGCTCCGGAGCAGCGGTCGGTACCACCACGGACGTGGCATTTTTGGGGTGAACGAGGGTCTGAGAGGTAACGTGGGCAGCAGGAAGCTGAAGGAAGGCAGCGCTCTGGCTGCAGGGAGCAAAGGGCAGGCTCTGTGTCCGTAGGGGTTGCTCGAGCCCGGCCGTGCTCTGCTGTGGGTGGCCCTGTCGCTGGGGCTTCGAGTGTCCTCCAAAAACCCAGCACAGAGGAGGTCGCAGCTCCAGGAAAATGAGAGGCTGAGCTTCCCGTCGCGTTTTGGGTCAGTTTCTGTATTTACATCTTGCCGTGTCCGTGTGTTCCCGCGCTGGCGATGCCCGCGCACCCACCGCCGTTGCGTCAGAAACCCGCGGTTTCGTGGTCCGACACCGAGCGTTTTGGCCAGAAACCTCGTTCTTTCTCATCTGCTTGCGACTGCGGCCGAGATCTTTCCCTTTTCTTCAAGGTGTGAAATGCCATTTTAAAAATGCTCGCTGTCGGTTTGGGTCAGTTTGTTTACCTGGAGAATTGCTTTTGCTGGGCACATCGGGAAAACCCAAACCAAGCAGTCGTGACGAGAAGCCTGGAACTCACAGCAGAACACTTGCCTTTAGTGCTGAACCCCCCACCTCCACCCTGCAGGGTTTATCCTCACATTTAAAGGGATGTGTAAGGCTCAAGGCTTTGCCAGAGGGGACAGCGAGGGCATGGGTGGTCCCCAAGGCCG
>NW_010199891.1:0-1616 GCF_000695765.1 Mesitornis unicolor
AGCAATAAACTGCTCGTCTTCTGTAAATCTCCCTCCCAGGGAGAGGGTGTTCAGGCTCTGAGAGTCCCCATATACCTTCATGGTCCTGACCAGCATCACCCGGGTTCTCCACCTGCAGCTCTTTTAAGGGGACACAGGAGATCATTGAAGCCCAGGTACCAGACCCCAGCTGATTCACAGAGCTGAAGGGTTTTTCTGCTGCCTTCCTTTCCCATCACTTGGTCAGCTTTTGGGAGCAGAGGAAGAAAAAGATGAGGTTTCTGGTTGCCAGTGATTGAAATGAGGGAGCAGAGCCATCACATTTCAAATGCTCTAAAGTCTCTTCTAGTCCAGAAGTGTTATTCTCAGCTCCTTCTTTGAAGCACCAAAATCTTCCACGGGAACCTTGAAATTCTGAGATCCCTTCACCTCCCTCTCTTCTAGCAATTTGGTGGAGAGTGCCCAAATCAGAGGCTTTCCATTCATTCTGTTCTTGGGGTAAAGCACCTCATAGTCTGGAGATGTAAAAGGAAACTTCCCGAAGGAACCCACTCCTCTGAAAAAGTGGATGCTCCCAGGATTCCCAGGAGACATGGCACACTGTCAGCTGTGCTCACAGAGCACAAATGCCTTATCTCCATTTCTGCAATAGTGGCCTAGTTCCTGGTTCATGTGTAAACTCTCTCTGTGGATGCTGGCATTCACTGAGCAACCTGGTCTGACCGCAGAGCTGGCCCTGCTTGGAGCTGGGCATCGGACTGAAGCCTACTTGAAGTCCCTTCCACCCTGAATTGTCCTGTGAGCACACGATGTAGAGTCCCTCACCTCCAGCTAATACTTCTAAGAGGTCTTATGTGCCATAATTGCCCCATTGCTCTTTCTTCAGCTATGAGGATGATTATTTGCTTTGGTTTTAGTTTCTGGGGTGTCAGACAGACAAGAAACTGCAAGTAAATTTATTTTCATTAAACAGAGAAGGAATAAAGCTCCTATTTGGACGTGATAGAGTCATATGTAGTGAGGTACCTAATGAGGTAGAAGTTGTGTGTCCATATTTATTTGTGGACAACAATATCACAAGTTAAAAGAGGAAAGGGTGCAGGGAAAGGGAAGGGGAAGGGAAGGGAAGACTCACCCAACAACAATGATAACATCAAAACCTGAAAAAGACAGACTGGAACTGTAATGAGTTACATTACAAGTCAACTCACCCAACAACAATGATAACATCAAAACCTGAAAAAGACAGACTGGAACTGTAATGAGTTACATTACAAGTCATATATTTAAGAAGATGGACGCTCTACAGCTTCTGGAAAACATTTGGTCATCAGTTTCACACTGCTTCCTTGAGGTCCTGATTCCTCCTGCTGTAGATGAGGGGATTCACTGCTGGAGGAAGAACTGAGTACAGACCAGCAATCACTGGATTCAGGGCTGAGGATGAGATGGAGGAGGACTTCAGGTAGACAAATGTGGCAGTGCTCCAAAACAGGGAGACCACGGCCAGGTGAGGGAGGCACGTGGAAAAGGCTTTGTTCCATCCCTGCTTAGAGGAGATCCCCAGCACAGCCTTGACAATCTGCCCAAAGGACAGCACAATGAAAACAAAACATCCCAACAAGACACAAGCACTA
>NW_010199892.1:0-22281 GCF_000695765.1 Mesitornis unicolor
AAATATATTCTAATAGTATATTTATAAAGATACTATTATGTTATTATATATTATATTGTATGATCTGTTTATCTGTTATTGTTAGGTGTTTAACTTCAGATCTTCAGGGTGAGATTTCTGCAGGAACACACAGGTTTTTATTGCTCTGGTGTTCGCCTCTTGGTCCTGTTTGCTTCCAGCTCCTTTCTGAACCGCAGTTTCAGTATCTGTTAGAGCTGTTGTAAAATACAGAACGGTTTAGGAACCTTACTGTTTAAAACACAGCTGAGTTGGGGGACGTTTGCCAACATTTCTCAAATCTGTGACCCACTCGATCTCACCTGGGCACGGTCAGAGGCCTCCAAGGCCTTTGTGCCAAATCCTCAGCTGCTGAAAGGCACCAGAGCCTTTTTTCTTATTTATAAGGTTCCTTTGCATCACTCAACCGCTCTCATTTTACCTCGGCTTTCCTTGCGTTTTCATTTCCATCCCTTGGAGCGTTTTTCCGCTCTCTTTTGGTAGCCAGAGCGCGTTGCCCAGGCCTGGAGGAGGCCCTGAGCACCTTGACCCCAGGCTGGCCCTGGGCCTGCGTTTGACCTGCGACATCTGAGCCCCCGCCGGGGTGAAACCACTTCAGAACGGGGGCGCGGGGCCGCACCCCGGCCCTGTCGAGCGCGTTTATCCTGACGGGGCCGGACAGGGTTTAGGCACTTGACCTCCCTGAATGCCTGCTGACCTGGAGCTAATCTGGGCTGGATCGCAGCAGCGTTTTAATGACTTGTATCACCACACCTCTGCTGGAGCACGAATTAAGGAGCTTCCCGCCACCGCGGTGGCAGCGCTGAGGTGCCGAGCGTCCCCTGATCCCTCAGGTGCTTGGGGTGCAGCTGCTGGGTGCTGCTGGGTTTTTGGGTGCAGGAGGCCTCGCTGTGTGGGGCTGTGGTGTCCCCGTGCTGCTGGAGGTAGCACATCCTCGTAGTGCCCATGATCTGCATCACCCGCTGTTTGGGAGAGAAACACGTGTCCTCGCCAGCCAAATCTGGAGAAGTTATTGATAGGAGCTACAGAAAACCTTAAAATGTGTGGGAGAATATCCATAGCAGTTCTGGTGCAAGGCTTCCGTCTCACTTCTGAAACGTCTGTGTCGCTCCCTTGCAACTGAGAGTTTTGGCCTTAATAATAATGATAACAAAAAATAATGACCTTTATTATTTTAATAACATTCATTAATAACTTAATAACTAAATTAGTAATTTCTTTCTTTTCTTTTATAGCAAATGCTGACTGATCCTGAGGTGACCTCCCCAGAGGGCAATATAAAAAAGGTAGGACACGGATCAATCTTACACACGTTGTTTTACTGAGTCTGGCTTTGAAATGCACCTGGACACTTTCTTTTCCTTTTGCTTTTGACCCGAGGTGTGTGGCACGATTGCACTGTGAAAGTTTTCCTATATTTGCTGTTGCTTTTTTGGATCAAGTATTGTGGTTCTGTTGGTGTATTTTTCTGTCTTATTTTGGTGATTCCAGTGTTTAAGAAAAAGGACCTAATAGTTTGAAGCCACAATACGAACAGTCCAAATCGAAAAACCTTATTTAGCTCTTTGCCAGTAAAAGAAAATGTTGGTCCTTTTATCAAGTGCTAAATTCTTAGAGGTCGCTTCACGTAAATGTGGCTTATGTGAAGTCCAAGGGAAAAGGCACAGATCCATGAAAGGATAAAATCTACCTGGTGTGATGTATTACGGGTGCTTTTCATCGCGTTGTGATACTTAAACCGTAACACTGACCAGAGGAAAACGTGTTCCCAATGCGGCTCAGCTGTGTGCATCTCGTCCTGGTAGCTGTGAGGCAGCCTCAGCACAGCAGATTTCGGTAGCCAGCCTGCTCTTGCAGTTGGGCTGCTCTCAGCGGTGCCAAAACGACTCCTTTCCCTGGCTATCTGCTGGTTAGCAGCTTTACTGAAGCGCAGTGTTAGCAGTCAGATTTGATTAGAGCCTCTCTTGATGTCTGGAGGGAGCGCGTCCCTGTTGAAACAACGAGCTAATTCTTTTCATATGCAATTGTCTTGCAGCGGGTACTCGCGGTCCCAGTCACAAAGTACGGGTTTTTGGAAAGTGGAAAATGTTTTTAATTGGAATGGCAGCAACTGCCATCTTTAGTCACCCGTTTAGGGGAGGTTCGGTCCCGCTTCTTAACTCCGCAAGCTAAAAGGAAACACTTGTTTCACCCTGCCAAAGTGAAATGTAATACTGGTCAGGGCCCAAACTCAGTTTGGGAAAAGATACTTCAACACACGGCCGGCGTGGACCGTTCTGTCCTTACCCTGCAGAGAAAAATAAGCTTTTATTTCAGAAACGTCCCTTGGCCATCCCCTGACCTCGCAGGGACCTATGGCAATAGGGCTGAACTTTTTACCTTGGGCATCTCCATAGCTCGCGGGGGTTTGTCTCTGCCTCTGTGGGGTCCTTTTGTCCGGACGGGCGTGGGGACAAGGCGCCAGGTTCGTGTGAGCACCCTGTGCTCATCACGGGGATGGGGCGAATTTGCATTGCTCTGTTTCTTTCTCTGTCTTTAATTACGCAAATAAAACGACATCGCTGCCTCGCGGAGTCCGCGTTACCCCAAGGAGAGCGGCTCTGTAGCAGGCAAGGGCAGGAGGAGACGTTACGCCGACAGCTTTCGATGTTCAATACACGCGTCTGTGTTTAAACCTCACTCCTTTTATATCAAATGAGACCGTGGCAAAAACCATTTTCTTTGGAAAACACCGTGTACTTAAATATCTTCGTGTGGAGCAGGTATAAAAGGGGACAGTTATGATACTTGACAAGGGGCTGGCCCTCCACGTCTGCCTTTTGAGTGCGTTGCAGAGAAGCGCTGGCGGGAGTTTACGAGGTGATAAATTTATTGAGGGATGGGCAGTGGGGTTTTGCAGCTCGGGTAGGAAAGGTCAAAGCGGTAAGGTAAAGAGTTCAAGTCTAAACTTGATGGCTGATGAAAAGACGGCTGCGAGACAGCTTTTCGGCCAGAAGAGAATGGGAAATAAAGAAGGAAAAGGCATCCTGCACATTTTTCATAGTATCTTTAAACTGTTCGTAAGCAGGACTCCAGCAGTTTGCTCCGGTGGTACAAAACCCTCCAGGGAGGAGCTTTCCTTTGCCGCCCTCTGTAAATCATTGGGTTGTCATATCCGTGGAGATCCGACTGCAATTTATTCCCGCTCCTTCAGAGCTCAGCTGGTGGTGGGAAGGTGACTGCAGACAAATGGTACGGGTGGTGGGTGGGCAGATTTCAATTGGAGGAAAGGACATTGGAGCCGAATGCAGGAGCCACGACTTCCAGGGGCTCATCTGATTGTGGGATCAGGGGTTCAGAGCTGGGAAGGGTTACAGGGACCTGAGAGAATAAAGAAAAATACCTAGAATGGAGAGAAAATCTGTAAAAATAGGCAAAAAATAGAGCAGGGGAGGAAGTGTGATAGCAATGAGAGGCATAGGAAGATGCACAGGAAGCAATCTCTGCCTGAAGGTTGACCCCAGATTGGTTTCTGCTGTTAAGCTGCCCGAAAAATGAAATGCTCTGTTACCTAACTTGTCGTCAGCTAAAAAATAGGGAATGGTCTGAGGACGCAGCACAGCAAACCCTATTATATTCTGTAATAAAGCAGCCCCTTTTCTGGCTTGGAGCAAAGTAAGAAGTATTTTCCCACTGCGTGCAGCATTTTTCGGTTTGTGTCACTGTGAATTCTGTGACACCGAAAGCTGATTTGTTTGTTGCTGGTTGTCTCACAAGCAGGAAGGTTTCTCGCAGTGTCATTAAAGCACCTAATCCAGGTTCATTTTTTCCCCCTCTGGGAGCTGGCTGTGCCGTGGACTGAAGCGTGGTGGGCTCCGATCAAGTTTTTCTGAGGTTTAAAGTCGCACCAGTATACACCAGCTCCTCACCCTGTCGGTGTCATTTGAAATAGTCAGTTGTGAAGGCAATGCTAAAACAGGAGATTCACTGGTTTTTAGTGCAGTGCATGCACTGAGGTGTGCACAAACCTGAGCTATCCCTGTGGGTATTTTGCCCCAAGTGTCTCATTTCCCAGCCGTTTTCCTGCACTCTGTTTATTTGGCGTAGCGAGCAGCTCACACCTCCTGTTTCTGTGAATTTTCTCCGCTTCTCCGCTGCATTTAATACATTGAGGAAAAAAAAAAAGGCTTGTTATCCTTCTCTTGGTCGTCATTTTGATGTGACTTTGAGAGGGAGATGAAAGATTTGGGCTTCTCCATCAGGTCCATGAGGGGACCCCTGGGTGTTTGTGTCCCCTCTGCAGGACCCCTTGGGTTGGGGATGGGGCCGAGGGGGCTCTGGACCAGCTCCTCCATTCGCGCTGCTGTGTCTCTGTGACAAGAGACCTCGGGGACTGCTCTGGCCGCAGCCTCTCGATTGGGTTTGTGTTTACTCAGAGGGAATAGCCCGGGGGCTACTGGAGAGAAAACATCTGTGGGAGATAATCTATCGAGTTCTCTATCTATCACTGCTGCCCGCCCGCTCCCCCGAGAGCCGGCCCGCAGCCTTGTAATAAAAAGGCATCGCTGAAGAGGCTTTAGGGACAAATAAAGAGACATGTTAAGGGCCAGCTGAAAAAGGATAGGAGACATTATTAAAGCTCAATAGCCGCCTTATCAAAATCCAATAGGATAGGCGTTTGGCAAAAGGCTTTAAATTTATTCTTTGGCTTTCTGAGGAGCTTGGATTTATTCATTAACGAGAATCTACTGCACGGGGAGCGGGAGATGCTATCGGCTCGCAGAGAGCTGGGTTTGATCTGGTATTGTACAGAGCACAGCAGCACCAACTGAAGACAAAACCCAGCTTTTCCCCCTCACTTTGGCTGACTTCAGGCTCACGTTGCAAAATACGAGGAGCTGGGAATATAGGGCTGGTGGCACTGCAGCTAAAAGTAATATGTTCAGCGCAGTAATTTATTCTCCCTAAATCATGTAGGTTCTTAAAAAAATGCTGTTAAAAAAGAAACTGGGTGAGACCAGAAATCTTGACCTGTTAGAAAGCATCAAGTAGTAAACGAGGAGCGTAGGTAGCTGGGAAGCTTTTTATTCCTGAAAGAGAAGTGAGAACCGGCGCGCGTTTTGTTCCTGCGGATACAAAGCGGGCGAGGGCCATAAATCTCTCCTGGTTTGTTATTATATCCAGAATGCTACAGGTCACAGGAACCATCTGATACGTTCAGAAACGCATTGTTCGCCCGAGATGATTGATTGATAATTATGATAATTTGCGAAATGATTATTTGGGTATTATGGCCCTAGTTTGTCCCCCCGGATCGCTGTGAAGACATTTTCTATATCACGGGCCGTCAGAAACGGCCTCTGGCAACCGGGGCTGCCGAGGGGTCTGGGGGTCTGCCCCGGCGGGACCCGCGGGGCTGATGAATGATGGCCCAGAGGAGCAGGAAATCAGAGCTCAATGAGCACCGGGAAGGCCGTCGGGGACGGGCAAGGGGCTGTGCACTGTCTTTGTGCGGCAATTACCGGCTGGGCCTGCGCCCCCGGGGCCTCGGCACGCACCCGAGATGGACCTGGGGGTCCAGAGCCCCCTGAAGTGCCTGGGTCTGCAGCACTTGGCACAAAACGCCTCTGCCTTTAGTATAGATTTGGATGTATTTGTTGTCTGTGTCTGAGAAAGGGGTTGTAAAACCGTGGGTAAAGGTGTAAAATGCCGAATTTCGGTGATATTACTGCGCCTGTGCGTTGAAGGATCGAAGCCTGAGTTTTAGTGGTTTTAAGGCAGTCTTCATGCTTACATGAACTCTCTGCATACAGAGAATGTACACTGTTAACCAGACTGGGTTACTTTTAAAATATCACCTGCTTTTGTGGGCTTACATTAAATAAAGGAGAGCGTGTCCTAAATCGTACCGGGCTCAAAGACGGCGCAGGGACCAACACTGGAGCGAATGGCGCTTCCCAAACCCCCCCAGATGGGGTAACCATACCCAGTTAGAGGAGATAAAGTCCCGTTTGTACCTGATCGCTGCCTTACAGTTGCCATTTCAGCGAGAGCTTTAATTCGCTTGTTTTATAGGTTGTATCTCAATGAATTAAAGGTATGTTTAGCTGCCGCAAACAGAGGCAGCTTTGAGTTGATTTTGATAATCTTTTCCTGAATAGACTTGCGTCATTCCAATAAGCCCTGGACAAAGGAGTGGACAGTTGTCTGAGAGTCCTTTTTATAACATTTCTCTCTTTCCATTGTTGGAGAGCCGCTAATAAAAGAACCAGGAGTCCATTAATTCAGTGAATGAACATATAGTAAAGTCAGTTCCCTCTTGAGAACAATAATGTTGCGGTCAGCTTAGGTTTCCATGGAAACTAAGTACTTCTAAGAAGTTTGCATCCTTGATTTTGCTGAAACGAAGCATGGAAAGTTAAAAAAAAATAAATAAAAATAGGTGTAAGGCTGGCGCGGAGAAGGTGATGGGTAAATTATTTTGCAGGGGTGACGTGGTGTGTTTGATTCTGTGGTGCCTATGTTTGGACTTGGTTGTATGGGGAGTGTGTGTGTGTGTGTGTGTGTGTGTGTGCAAAGGTGCCGCTCCACCGAGCGGTCTCGGGGGGTTTGGACCCATAAATCAGGCTGGGTTAAGTGGACTCACAGCGCTTGGGTTGGCTCTCTCTGTATCTGCAGTAAATTCGGGTCAGCGATAGCCAGGCGCATCAGGAGATGTGCAGGGCTGTGGGACAGGCAATGGGGCGGCTGGTGGCCGTTCGCCATCTCTGCCAACGAGTTAACATCAGGCATTTAAAACTCCTTGCGCAATTTCAAATAAGGGAATTTAAAACATTCAGTAATAATTTTAATCATTTCTGTAAATGAAGTGGGTTCTTCTCCTCCCTAGGCAAGCTCAGAGTTAAATCCCCGCAGCCACCGGCGTCAACCAAGGAGCAAGGGCGGCGCTTTGCTCTTCAGCGCTAATTTATAACGTGCTGTCTTCTTTTCGTGAGCGGCGAGGTGCCGTAGCTGAGAGGAAAGTGTCCAAAAGGCGTTGCTGAGCTATTTATACCCATGGCTGGGAATGACACGCGTGGCTGCCGAGCGATATCTCTGCAGATAAAGGTGTCGGTCGCGCTGAGGGGTCACCTTGTCTTCCTGCCATGCGTCTCACACGGAAACCCACGCTCGGTGCTGGCCTGCACAGCTCTGCACAGCGAGTAAAGGAGACCTGATAGGACATTGTGGCTGAGATGCGCTGAAGATGGATGCAAAATTAAGATTTATCAACTTTTCGTAGCCGAGAGCTTCCTAAATGACGCGAAACCCGCACAGCCTCATCTGTGAGCGCTGCACTTTGTTTCTGGAAATGGTCACAGGCAACGTTAGTTTGAACCCTGCACTCACAATCCTCTACACGCTCTAAGCGTCCATGTCATTAATGATTCCGTGCTGAAAAAGCCCCACGTGTTTCTGTGTCATCTGCGGAATCCAAAATACTCCACGTAGGTGTTTATTCGCCCGAATCGAGCTGTGTTTTCAATTGCTCGCGTACCTCCGAGCACATTCTCCTTCTTTCCCCCGCTAACGAGACTGAAAGGCTGGCGTGGAGGTGCTGCCTGCGAGCCGCCGGCCGGGGCGGCAGCATTGGGGGTGATTCGGAGGCATTACAGCCGCGACTCCGCTGGAAAATGCCAGAATGCCCCAGAGATCCCCATGAATCTGCTGCCAGCCGGCCCCTGTCAGAGCTGAAGGCAGCACTGTCTGGAGCCCAAAATCAACTTCAGGAAGGTCATGTGAAAGAAAATCCTCAGTCATCAGGAAGCCCTTGGCCCCGTGGCCTCTCTGACATTTTCTGACAAACCTTAAATCACCGGCGTAGACAAAACATCACCAATTTGGGAATGGGAGCCTCTGGGATTTCAGGGCTGTGTTCGCTTCCAGGCAGCCCCCGGCGCTGCGGCTGCTCCTGGGGTGCCGGGGGGGTGGCCGTGGGTTCAGCGTGGGGTGCACGGGGACCCAAAACTGCGGCAACCGAGCGTGCGTGTGTGGCCACCGGGTGTTTACACAGCGCCGGGAACATACACGGGGGTTTGGGAACGGATTGCAGCGAGTGGGACTGGTCCAGAGTGAAATTCGGAGAGGGGATTTCTTGTACGCGTTACGGACATCGCAGGAGGCAGACAAAGCTATTAACGTAATGTGTGATCCTGAGGTGCGCGTGGTGTCCGGATAATCACGTTGTGCAGCTGTTAAATAGAAGATATATCAGGTAGGAGGCCCATTAGAGCTCATGAGCTAAAAAGGAAAACCTGGACGGTAGGTTTTTTGGGAAAAACAAAGGATTTGGGGTGGATATCAGGGAGTTGAAGTTGGCTCCTTGCACCTATGGTGCTGCTTTATAAACAAAAAATAGCCAGAAAGCAAGGTACTGGATGCCAGTGACCTATAATTAAAGATATATATGTATATATATAATAGCAAACAACAAAATGCCCTGGTTTTGCATATTTTGCTCTAGAAATACACCAGGGGGTTGCACAGCAGCAGAGCTGTGGCTGTTGTCCCGCGCACGTTCTGGGAGCGCAGTGTATTTGGATGCTGCCCGTTAGACAGGGTTTGAGATCAGATGAGGTTTTTACGAGATGTAGTAAGCCCAAATTTCTCTTTCAGAGGGCAGTTTAGAGAGAAAAGGAAATCGCTGGGAGTCGGCGATCAGTGGTGCTCGGTGGCACCGTCTGCCTTTCCCCACTCAGCGTGCAAGAAGCAGATGAGGTTTGCTCCCTTTGCAGCAGATGCAGGGGTTGTGTGAGGGAGTGAGGGAGTGAGGGAGTGAGTGCAGCCTGCTGGAAACTCGGGAGGTTGACAGAAATGCTGCTGCACCGAGGCGGTTTTATGACGGTGCTAAAGAGGGGTCGCTCTTCTTGAAGATGTAAAAAATCAATCAAGAGGAAGCTTCCTTTTTCATATTCCCCCTGCGATTACAGGTATTTATCTATAAAACCAGATAAGCGTTGCCTTTCGTTGTTCGTTCACTTAACTCTTTTGATCTCTCTGTGCTTACGCTCGGGGCTGCCCTGGCAAACTGCGGCCAAGTTGTCTCTGGCCCAGCTACCAGAGATGAACAATTTTCTCACCTTAAAAAAAGGTGAATCCTGCAAAACTCCTGGAAAGGGTCCAGGGATGACGGGGCCCAGGTTGCCATGTAAACCTGTAAACTGAGAAAAACACCGTCAGCCTCGCGCTCCAGCCTGCCTGGCGTTATCGCGGCGCGGCTCTGCCATCGTTCCTTTGCTGTGAGCTCACGCCGTTAATTGGGCGTTTGGGGTTTTTCACCTTAATTCCTGTGAGGAGCCGAGGCCTGGAGCAGTTCTGCTGGGTTATTTTTTCCAGCTTCCTACAATCTCATGCATTGGGATGTAGAGGCTTTCATGAGCAGATCGTGCTCCCCCCCCCAAGGAAGATAATTTCTTTCAGGCTTTTTGTCTTCTGATGACCAGAACACGTCTTCTGAGTTCCAACGTAAATTTGTTCCTGGCAGTTTATATTTGCAGGTCCTTTTGCCAATAAAAACTTCTCATTTGAATGGTGTCCCATCTTCCATTCCAGTTCTGATGCTCACCATATGCTGATGTGTTCTCCGCTCGCTGCAGAGCATCGCATCTCCTGCAAAGCAAACCTCGGCTGGTCCAGACCGCCCTTGGTAAAACCAGGCAACCCTCCTGCAGGGACATGTATGGATTTTACACCGTGCTCGTTTTGGGAAGGTGTTGCTGTGTTGGTGGATGTTTGATGTCTACAGTGGTGGTATCCAGCAAAAATCCATCTTCGTGCCCAAATTCACACAGCTGTATGGCGAATTCTCCTTTTTAAAGTTACTTAAGCCCAAGAAGAGAAGTCCTATTATTACAAAGTAGACATCTTGATTATTGTTATCCAGATAACAAGATTTTTCCCATAGCAATGAAGTCAGAAAACCAAGCTTCATTATTCAATCCTGGTGTATATCTGTTATTTCTGAACCTAGACCAAGGCTTTGGCCATTTGCTACGTGAACGTTTGTGTTCTTGTGACTTGAAAGTGTTACACAGACGGCGGCTACTAAAATGACCATGACCACGAAAGCAGATTATTCTGAGATGATTTTAAATGGCCCTTTTTTTGCTGTATGATAGAGAGGTTGGCAAACGAGTCACTGATGAATGTCGGAGTTTGCAGCCTTGTTTGGTTTGGAAACGCGCTCCGAAGTTTGGATGCATCTCTGAAATTCATCAGAACCCCTTTGGTCTGAAAAACACTGATGAAAACCTCGTGTGTGACATTTTTCTAAAATTAATTTCTTCTAATTCCTCACACTAACTGGGCTGGAAATACCCAAGAAATAGGTTTCCTTGTTGCATTTTCTCTGTGCTGTTTGTAACGCCAGCCAAGGCCTTAAAGCGGTAGAAGCTTACGTACATAAATAATTGAGAAAAGAAGCTAATGGATTTTTTTTTTCCTTTTTTCTGCAACTTCAGAAATGCTGTAGAGCTGGGCAAGGCTTTGAGTACGCGTTTTCCTTCCTGCAGAGGTTTCGTCGAATTAAAGAGCAAGGACTTTTTCTTTTGCTATATTTAAATAGATTATTCCTTAACAAGGCAGAACCACAAACGTAGATGTGGTTGGCATGATGAGCAGATTTCAAGAGGACTAGATAGTAAGAATGGTAAATACTATGAATAGCAAACTCATATGCTGGTGATTTACTCCAAAAAGGGATGGATAGCCAAAAAATGCCTGATTGCAGCACGGGTCGGTTTGGTCCCTGCCTCAGGCTGCACTCAGATGGATGCAGTCTGAACGGCTGGAAACCACTGCTGTTACTGAGATAATGTTGTGCCAGAGGAAAAGCCTCCACGTTTTTAGGCTCTGAAGAGGGAGAATATACGTTTCAGATACGGGGTTAAATTAATATTTATTGTCAATCAGAAAATGCGCTGGACTCTCTTTGGGTAGGAAGCAAAATCTGCTTGATCTCACTCAGGGTATCATCCTGGATCTCTGCCTGCTCTGTGCTTTTTGTGCTCTTTTTCTGTGATGCTTAAATTTGTCAAACGCTGAGCTCTAACAGCCCTGTGCTTGGTAACTGTTTCCCATCAGTGAATAACCCTACCTTTCTCTTTGTGTTTGCATAGCCGTGATTACCTTTGTTAGTAGCCTTTTGTCTCCCCCCGGCTTGTTTTCACTCCCATAAAAGAGTTCACCTGCATTTACTGTGCTTTTCATGCTAAGACATTTGTTTGATTTTTCTTTAAATAGCTACCTAAATGAATGGCCGTTTCCTTTTTTTAAAAAGAGGGGGGAAAAAAAAACCCCGCTGAGCGTCTTAATTCATGGGTCACAACTGCAAAGCCAAGGTGGTAGTAGAGGGAAATCCCCTTTTAAAAGAAACAGAAACACATTAAATAAATTTTATCTGATTGTGCTTCTGCTGGAAAAATTCATTTAAGATAAGCAGATGTCGTTCTGGAAAATGCACAGCTGAAGCTAAAATTCACATTCTGTATTAAACTAAATTAAACTAAATTACTATTAGGTATCACACGTCCACTGGAATAAAATGAGCAAGAAAGATTTGGGTTAGAAGTTAAGGCAAATGAAATACCAGAATAGTTTAGTACCTGAGTGACTCTCAGGGGAGGAGATAAAATATCTGCGCTGGAGGCTCTAAAGGGGTTTAGACAAATACCCGCCGGGCTGGAGTAGATATCCACAACCCTGCAGGAGAATAAGGGACAGCCGAGGGCTTTCTGGCTGTGTGGGTTTTTATGGAGATTTTAAGTTTATCTTGTAAATCGGTGTGAAAGCGCGTGGGGTGGGGGGGGACAGGGCAGGGAGAGGGGCCTGGCCCGGCCTTCTCCAGGTAGGCCGCACGTGCAGGCCGCAGCCTGCCGAGAAACGGCTTTCCTGCTTGTTTTGGACTCCTTGGCTTTCCTTTAGTGCTGCCTGGTACGTTCTGTGCTCTTTGTTTCCAGCGTTCCTTATCAGCCCTACATTTTTTCTCTGTTTTCAAGTGGATTTGGTGCTCAGGAGAGCTGGCAGGTGAAAGAGAAAGCTGATCTGAAGGGCGGAAAGTTACCTCCTGAACTCCTATGAGTTTCCTAGAGGAAACGAGTTAATCCAGGTCCTAAAACATGTATTTATACACACCAAAATGATAGAAAAGCAGAGAAAAAGAAAGAAGAAAATGAAAAAAAGAATTTGTGACTGTATGGCAGAGTTCTGAATTAGTATAATAAGAAAAGCCAAGGAAGGTAGACTATGGAATAGCAGATGCAATAAAGGGTAGCGCATGAATGCTGAAGTACATTTTGCTTTTAGAAAGAAGATTTAAGGTGTCAAAGTATTTTTTCTGTTTGGACATGGAAGTTCTTTGTCCTTGCGGCTGACATTGCTGGGTTTCTATGTATCGTGGCAATGGGTGGAAACATCCTTTAACTGCCAGACAGCACTTACCGATAAGCCAGCCAATTAATAATGTTGATTTGAAAAGCCCAGGAATAGGTGAGAAAGCAAAGTCCTTTGGTAAGTCGTATTTGCACAGTATTAAGAGTCCCCTTTTACCTGATCTAGTAAACATGGTATTAGGAACTCTGCACTATTGAAAAGTTGAGAGACTATAATGATATGTGTAACTGATAATTGCCACTCCTAACTATTCAGCACCCACTTATCATGCCTTTTGTACATACATACCTTTGAAACAGACAGCTGAGGCCGTGTGTATTTCTCTTGCCTAAATACTGAGGGGAGGGGGTTTTCTTTTTTCCCTGCTACGCTGACCTGTTTTATCAAAGCCGTAAAGGTAGAGGGAGAATCAGCGTTTCCTTCAAAGCTGGTGGCCCTCAAGCTGTAGACTTTGCGTTGGGTCTGGGTATGCAAACAGCCACGGCTTGTTTGCTCAGCTGATGCCGCCGCCTTCTCGCGGCGTTGTTGTACCCGCTCAGAGGGCAAGATTAATACAGGTTCTGACAAAACCAGAAAGGGATCTAAATCCGTAAGCAAATGCAAAAACAGTTCACGGAGGTAATGGTGGCTGATTCCACACAGCCCCTGCTTGTTGCCTTTGGGCTGTGGTGTGAATCCGCGGCGTTTGGAGCAGCAGAAATGCTGCAGATACAGGACAGGGCCATGTGAACCCGGGCTTGATCAGGAGGGAGCCTTGCACGGAGCAGAAGTTGTTGACTGGCTGCAGAGCGCACTCTGTCATCTCTATCTTTGTATGTTCCTGTGCCCCTAAAGAGGCACAGAAATGGAATTAATTAGAAGTAGATGAAGCTGTCTGATTAAAGGGCTTATTTGCTGCCTGGACATATGCGTAGGTATAGAAATGCAATTAGTTTGAGAGCGCCATTAGCAGTGTCAGAGAGCAGAAGTAATGGAGCTTAACCCTACGAGAGCCAAAGCTGCGGATGGGTTTGATCCCATATCCCATGTGTTACACTGCGGGAACTGTATCTGCCTCTTTCTGCAGGGCAATTTATAGAGATAAATAAATAATAATAATAAAGTCATAAATAAAGAGTCCTCCTGTTCTGGGAAAGTACACGCAGTGCCAGCTCCTTCCTTCCTGCAATAGACTGGGCTGAAAACAAGAAGTGCGTCAGAGGCTTTCCTTCAAATATGCAAAATTCATAAATTCGTCAGCTTTCACATCTCCCGTAGAAGTACAGCTCTGGGGATGGTGCAGGGAAAGAACCCACCGGGGTGTCTGTCAATGTGTCATTGTATATCATGTATTAAATATTACGTAGCCCAGTAGCTGTTGGGTGTGTGAGAGCGGCTATAGCAGGTATGGCATTAAAAAGAGGTCTCTCCCGAGCGCAGGCGTTCGGGTGCTGCTGCCTTCAGCATTTCCCGTTATCAGCGCTGCCCGAGTTCACGTCGGTGGTGTTTGGAGTTATCGGTTTCTGCTCAGAGCTGGACTTTGGGTGCCCCTGCGGGCTGTGCTGCTGCTGTGTTTCCTTCCTCCATCTGCACGGCACAAAGAGGGGGACGCTGGCTGAGCGTAGCCAAGGTTTTACTTGTCCTGATTGAGCAGCTTTAGGGGTTCACTGTTTCTGCCCAGTACGCTGCATATTGCAATGGAAACACCATTGACTTGAGCACCAGTACTCAACCTCGCGCCTCACCAGCTCATTAATGTGATGGTCCACAGTCGTGAAATACCTGAACGCCTTGCGAGGGAGAAATATCGATGTATGTGGTACCCATCATGTGAGGAAATGTTCACCAGCATCCGTCCAGGCTGGAACAAACCCACCCTCGATCATCATAAGTGTATATTCTATATCTGTTCTTTCCCTTGAGAAAGTGCCTTACTTTAGATGAAAAGAAATGCACTTCATATTTCAGCAGATAATGAGAAGTTAATAAAATCGGGATTTTGTGCAATGCGGGACCTCTGACATCTTAATCTTTATTAAAGAGACTTAAACTACCAGGAGCTGCTGGTGCTGACTGGCACAGCCAGCCCCGAGGAACACCAGGAGAGCCTGGTCAAATGAACTGTTAAACAACGCTTCCTAATCCATCACGGAGAAACAATAAGTGCTGGAAACATCTATTTACCATGCATCAATCACGCTTACCTAAGCAATTTCTAAGTAATTATACTTCTGTGATATAGTTCCTGAGATGACTGCTCCGAACGAGACGTTTGCTTTATTAAAACAAAAAAAAATGTTCTTTAGTTGGCGTATCAAAGGTTGTTCCCCATTCTGGCGAAGCGGTGATTTTTCTGGACGTAACCTCCGCTAATTGTTGTGTTCCAATCCAAGCCGGAATTCGAATCGCTGCTTTTCCCTTTGAAAAGCTCGACAAAAGGAGGAGTTCAGAATATTGAACCAGGAGAGATTTTTGCCTGTTGGATTTTGCTAAGTCAGTTAAAAAAATGTCTTTGGACCGGCTCGCCAAGATGTGACCTATGGGATGGTGATATTTTGGGGTGGGGAAATAATAATACTTGATCTCGGCTGCAGTAAAAGCTTATTGCCTTATTTTTCCCCCCTTTCTTTCTTTTGTTTTAATGCTTGTTTTTACCCAAAGGCATCCGTGTAGGCGCACTTCTGATGCTGATGGTCTCCAGGTTGCGCAGCTCGAGCCGTTCTTCTTCCTAATCCTGAAGGTTTAACTTTGGCTTCTGTTTTTTCCTGCCCCATAGAACCCCCTAGACCAATAGATAAATGAATGAAGAGCAATTAGTATCTCCCTTTTACATAGCTATACCAATAGAATATCTCGTGGCTCGTTGACCTTTGATGTTTGAACGCTGTGGAGTTATAAAAACATATATGTATGTGTGTGTTTTACAACCCCAGCATTGTGTGGGGCTTTGAGATGTCGTTTTCTAATCCACTCAGAGAAAGGGGAGGGATGGAGTCTTTGTCAGGATCCAAGCAATTAGGATAATTAAAAAAGAAAGCTTATTGGGTAAACATGCTCTTAGATTGTGACCTCTTAATTAATGGGCTACGGGGAGAAATTACAGCAGTGGCAAGATAATTAACACATGCATTTAAAAGGAGCGGTTAGACAAGGGTATTAGAGGATAGTGCGACACCGATTTGAATCGGGGAAGGGCTACGGAGGTGAACAAACAGCGTTGAACGCGAGGAGATTTGCATGTGCGAGCGCCCCGTGCCCGGGGCAGCCGAGCGGGTTCCCGTCGCTGTGGCACACGCGGCCCCCAGCTCCCGCGCCCCCTTCGGCAAGGTCCTTTAAACGTCCACGCCGGTTCTTGCACGGCCAGCGCGGAGGAGGAGATGCCATGGGATGTGTCGCTGTTTTGGATAATTCACGTTATTGCTGGGCATTGTTAATGCTGGGAATCCTCTGTGCGGGCAGTCACTGGGGTGCCAGGTCCGGTGCCCGGCAGGGCGGTGCAGGATGGGTGCACATCTTGCACGGGGTGCTCTGCTTTTCATTCTGACAATCCCAGTAAATATTTTGGAAACGGTATCGGCCGCTTAAAGAAACAAACAAACAAGGCTGCTATATTAAAACAAACAAATTAGCCTGTTACACAAAAAGCAAACAAACCAGGCTGTTATAAAAACCCAAACAAACCGGGCTGTGAGGTTTAGAAGTGTTCTGTATTTCCAGGAGACAAGGAGGAAATCTGGTGTCACCCCGCACTTCCTGTGCTTTGAGAGGTCTCCAGCCGTGTCACGTCAGACACGTGGGTATTTTTCCTCTCTCCATGATGAAACATCGATTTAAATTGAAATTTGTAAACCCTCCTATGTATTTCCATGTGCATCTGTGTAATTGTGTACACTGCCCCGGGCACAGAGGAGGAGGAGAGACCGTGGGACAAGACCGTGGGATTTTGGTGCACCCAGATATCGTGTGGTCACAGGAAAGCAGCAGATCGGGGTCTTCTGGGCTGTATTCAGCACTTGGGATCACGTGGAAGGTTGTGAGGATCAAAGTTAGGGTATTGCTGCTGAACGCCATGCGTCGTGAGGAAGCAGTTTGCTAGGAAAGGGGGCTTTTTTGTGAAAAACGAAGCATGATTTGGGTCCTGTGCGTGCTGTCGGGTCCTGGCAGCTGCATATAGAGTCAGTCATTGTCTCCAGTGTGGACACTGAGGTGCCCCAGGCACTTTTGGGCTGATTTGCCCCTTTCTGCCACCGAAATGGTCTCATTCCTCACGGGTACAGAGCGGGGCCGTGCAGGCTGCAGGGTGGGATTTCTCAGGCCTGTGTTGTTACACATCAGCATAAAACAACAACATTTAAAATATAAATATAAAAACGTAACGGATACGTGGTGACAGCCTGCAGAGCTGTCCGTGAGCCAAGCCAAAGGTCTGGGGACGAGGTCTGTGCTTTGGGACGTGGAGGTGGTTTGCGTGGCTCCCGTGTACACCACAAGGCAGGTTTCTGTGCTCGCTCATCATTAAATCTCCTAAACTCCAATTTCCAAAGGGAACAAACAGCCAAAAGGTCTAAAACCGGAGCGGTTTGCGCTGGGAGCTCACCCCTCGGGTGACAAACGCGGGCAGGAGCCAAAGCCGAGGGGCTCTGCGCGGTTCAGGACCACGGGATCTGCACGAGGCCCCGCTCCTGGCGTGTGCGGGAACAAAGAGATGCTCGGCCGAGCCAACATTCCCGCTTCCCGCCGTGCACTTATCCCAAATCCCACCCACTCCTCGGTGAGTCTTAGCACTGCTGCTTTTGTCTGCGCGTAAATGTCCCCGCTCGGCGCCGCGTTCATCCTACCTGGAACATTAAAGATGCATGGAGACAGAAAAATAACAACGAAAAAAAAAAGCTTTATGAATGTTTGATTAGTGACTTGGGCCCCAGATTTTTAACTAATTGAGTACATTAAATAGTATGTCTCTGAAAGACTAATACGAGACACTTTTCAAAGCTTCTTTAATAAAAATTCTATTTGGGATTTGACCATAATGGCTATCCTCGCTTGCCAAAACATGACTTCCTAGCAGGTGACTTTCATCAAGTACATCTGAAATAGTACCTAAATGAATTAGCAATAAAATGGACTTAGGCCTAGCAGTAGGAGCCTCCATTAATCTTGGGTTAATCACTAAAGAGATGCCATTCACTTTTCTTAAGAAGTCACATTTTTCTCCCCTTGCCGGCGACCAGATTTCATAAAGTAACATATTTCTAATGAAAGGGCTCTGCTTGAATTAAAACCCTGAAGGTTTATGCAGATTTGAGTTTTGATTACTGCTGGCATGGGCTCTTAGCAGACTCGGGAAGGTAGGGCCGCAGTGAAAGAGCCCCAGCATGCAGTTCATAATATTCTTTGAAAGAAAATAGTGCACTTGTACTTAGTGGCTTTAATCAGCTCTGACTTTTGATAGTCAAACAATAGCTAATTACAGTAACACCTGCCTCCTAAGTCATGTCATGGAGGTTATTGCCAACGAGAGACCTTGTATCTTAGCTGCGGGGTTATTACAGAGGCGAAAACCTATCTGTTCAGAGGAGCGGGGGGGAAGCGCCGAGTTCCGTGCCCGTTTGATGGGATGGGATGGGATTGGATTGGATCGGGTTGGATTGGGTTGTGTTGGATTGGATTGGATTGGATTGGATTGGGTTGGATTGGATTGGATTGGATTGAATTGGGTTGGGTTGGATTGGATTGGATCGGGTTGGATTGGATTGAATTGGGTTGGATTGGATCAGGTTGGATTGGATTGGATTGGATTGGATTGGATTGGGTTGGATTGGATTGGACTGGATTGGATTGGATCAGGGTGGATTGGGTTGGATTGGATTGGATTGGGTTGGGTTGGGTTGGATTGGATCGGATTGGATTGGATCGGGGTGGATTGGATTGGATTGGGTTGCATCAGTTGGGTTGGGTTGGATTGAATTGATTTGGATCGGATTGGACTGGGTGAGGTTGGATTGGATCGGGTTGGGTTGGATTGGATTGGGTTGGATTGGATCGGGTTGGGTTGGATTGGATTGGACTGGATTGGATTGGATCAGGGTGGATTGGGTTTGATTGGGTTGCATCAGTTGGGTTGGATTGGATTGGGTTGGATCAGATTGGACTGGGTGAGATTGGATTGGATCAGGTTGGGTTGGGTTGGATTGGGTTGGGTTGGATCGGGTTTGGTTGGATTGGATAGGATTGGATTTGATTGGGTTGGATTGGGTTGGATTGGGTTGGGTTGGGTTTGATTTGGTTGGATTGGGTTGGATTGGATTGGAATGGATCAGGTTGGATTAAATTGGGTTGGATTGGGTTGGGTTGAGTTGGGCTGGATTGGATCGGGTTGGATTGGGTTGGATTGGATTGGAATGGATCAGGTTGGATTAAGTTGGGTTGGATTGTGTTGGATTGGATCGGGTTGGATTGGGTTGGCTTGGATTGGATTGGATCAGATTGGATTGGATCGGATTGGGTTGGATTGGATTGGGTTGGATCTGATTGGATTGGGTTGGATTGGATTTGATTGGGGTGTTGGGTTGGATCAGATTGGATTGGGTTGGATCAGACTGGATCAGGTTGGATTTGGTGTCTGCTGCATTTCGGGCTCTGCTGCTCACCGAGCTCTGCGTGTGAGAGGCAGAGAGTTGGGGTTTGGGAGCAGAGCCGAGCTCCACTGAAGAAAATGTGAAGTAGTGATAGCTAAAGCCAAACGTAGCATGACATTTGAAACAGGTTGTGAGGTGTTCGCATCTGTTCTCTGGTAAAGATGTGAAGTAGTGATAGCGAAAGCCAAACGTAGCATGACATCTGAAATAGGTTGTGAGGTGTTCGCATCTGTTCTCTGGTGCGCAGCCACGGAGCACAATTTGATTTCACTGCGAGGGGCACAAAGGCTCGTCCGTGTATTTCAACCCTCACCAAATCGGGAAGGATTTCACCAGATAAAATAAAGAACCTGATCTGGAAATAACAGACGGCCTTTCTGCAAATAAACCCACACCTCCTTCCCGTCTTGTTTGCCTTTGGCGTGAGGAATACAGTCAGATCAATTTGGCTGTATGTGCTGGCTGCCGCGGGAGCCATAAATTACTGTCTCATTGACGACTCCTTCCTCATTAATTTTGCCAGCAAATAAGGGTTGGTTTTTGTGAGCTCGGTCAAGTGGGGAATATCAGGTGTTGGCCAGAGGCTCCAGCGCTGCAACAGCCAGAGCTGGGATGTGGACGCTGCTACTGGGGAGCGCTCCCCTGGCACAGAGCTGTTTGGGGTCCTTCCTGGCACCTCAGCACCCATCTTAGTACAGGTTGGGCCATTTTATTTATTGGTTTTAAGCTGAATTTGGATGTAAAGCTGTGCCTGGGCCACCGCTCACGGTTTAGACCACGGCATCGCGGTCCTGATGTGCCGGCTGCCATACGTGATGAGAGATGAGTTGTGAAACAGCGAGTTACCCACGCCGTGACCCATCGTATCCGAGTGCTGGGGATGGTTTAAATGTCTCTGTGCAATCAGACCATGCGTTTTATAAAACATTAATTTTGGATTATTCCAGGAGTTGCGTTCAGGTGATGAGCAGACACTGTGAGTGCAGGTTAAAGGGAGTTGCTGTTAACTCCGCTTCCCAACGCCACTCCTAAGTTCAGCGTTTAATGGCCTGGCTTTCCCCTCCAAGTCATTCCCCCTCACTCCATCATTTGTCACGTTAACCTCAAACCGCGTAGCGAGAAATCTTCTTTATATCAGCGGCCGCGTTTGCCATCTCCGATCAGCGTGATTGATCATGGCCGCAGCCACAGGTTGGTAATAAGCTGTTTCGAGAGAGAGACGCATTTCCCGGAGGACGCCATCGGCACGACAGCGCCGTAACCCGGCCATTTATCACCCGCTCCCCGGTGGGCGCCGTCTGCGCGGGGGGACGGGCACGGGGCCGCTCCGCTGCGGCGCACGCGGGAGACGGGAACAAACGGCACGGGGCTGCAATGGGGTTGTTAGAGCGGGTGTCGCGATCAGAGCCTCCCCGCTTCCTCCTCTGAAAGCTGCTCCCTCGGACGGGTGTCAGCCCCGGTCCTGCTCCGGATGGGAGCGGGGCAGAGCCATGGGTGCGGGGATGGAGCAGCATCACTGGGAATCGCGGGATGGCTGTGCTGTGAGTGCCGTGGGAGCTTGTAGGCTGGGTTTGTGTACGTGTGTGTCTGCGTAGAAACAGAACAAAACCAAATGCACTGCCTCGAAACTGCCGTGCAGGTGCTTTTCACTGATGCTTTTATTTACTTCAAGTCCAGGGTCGGGAGGAGGTGGTGCAGGGTCCCCAATGCGCTGTGGTACGGCCCCGTACTCCTTCCTGTGCTGTGCTTAGCAGCGGCGATCCCACCCTGTCCACAGCTGGGCACTGGGAGAGCTGGGAATGCTGCACTCCTGCACCACACACCGTGCACTTCTGTGCCGAGGCCATTGCATTCCTGGGGATCCATTGCGAAAGGGCAGTGTCAGGAGGAAGGAGCCAGGCTCTGCTCTGGGATGGCCAATGCCAGGACAAGGGGCAATGGTCCCAAGCTGGAGCACAGGAGGTTCAAGCTGAAGATGAGGACAAACTTTGTCAGTGTGAGGGTTATGGAGCATGGCCCAGGCTGCCCAGAGAGGTTGTGGAGTCTCCTTGTGTGGAGACACCCAAAGCCCTGGCCGTGTTCCTGTGTGACTGCTCTGGTGATCCTGCTCTGGCAGGGGTTGGAGCTTCCCAGGTCCCTTCCAACTCCTCGCAGTCCATGATTCTGTGAGGGCTGCAGTAACTCCTGGGCTGCTCTGCAGGCGCTGGGAAGGCTCGGTCACCATCCTGGCATTAACATCAGGCAGAGGCTGAAGAAACAATGGCAGTGGTTGAAATGATGACTTCTTCCTTTATTTCTGTAGTCTGTTTCAAAGCATCTTTATACCGGTCCATGATCTGAGCAGTGCTTTCCTCAATGAAGAATTACGATTCCTTAATATTATTAATTATGTTTAATGAATATTATCAATTGTCACCCATCCTGCTCTCAGCACCGAGCTCAGAAAGGCAGCGGGAGAAAGAGCAAGGATTCAATCCTGGGACTTCAAGATGTGAGTCCCGAGCTGCAACCCTGCATTGCCTGTATTTTAATTATTCTAATTAAACCTTGATGCACTTTGATGCAACCTTGCATTGCCCATATTCCAACTCACTCAACCTCGGTGCAGTTTGATGCAGGAGTTGAGGGATGCCAGCAGTTGGGAGTTCAGGGTGAGAGATGGCCAGAGAAACCCTCAGCTCCCTTCGGTGGCTGCTGCTGCCCCTGTTAACTCCAAAAACCCCATCCTGTTTCTCTGCCTAAATAGCCAGAAATAAAATAGCAGGCCCTGCTGCAATCGTCAGTAATATTTTTTTATTGCAAAAAATACGGGCATATTAAAACACCGCAGATTCCTCATCGATTGCCTCACTCTGCCATACACAGAGCTAACGATGTTCCTAATTAACCAGGAATCCCCGTATCTTGCAAGGGCGTGCATTGCAGTGGTAACATGAGCGGGGAGCTGACTGCACCAAAATGCGTATTTTATAGATATTTCTTGCTCCAGAAAGGTATTTAATCACGAGAAAGGTATTTAATCGCATCTTTGTTTACTTTATTGTTCAAAAGCTGTGCTTCTGTGGTGCTGAACCCACATTTGCTTCAGTGTTTGTGTCCCAGAACATGGGGTTTCCAGGTTCTTGAGGGAAATCTTTCCCTGTATCTTGCTTTTCTGGACATTTTTGGCTTCAGGGCGCGCGTGATGAAGATTTCTTAAGAGGAAGAAATCAATTTTCCGAGCGGATCTGAACGAGGC
>NW_010199893.1:0-5094 GCF_000695765.1 Mesitornis unicolor
TTCTGTGATTCTGTGTGATTCTGTGACAAGGCTTAACTAAAATGATGCAGTTGCATTATTAGAATATAAACTCCAATGAAAGAAAATATAAATAGATTTCAGTTAATTGATTTTTTTTTTTTCCCACCCCCCTGTGTGTGCTGTTGCCTATTTCAGGTTCTTTTCAATGCTCGTGGACTTTAAACTTGAGGGGTTGTTGGATGGTTGTGCTCCCCCCTCCCACCCTCCATATAATAATAGCCATGGCTTTATGGCATCCATATTAAAAATGTGTAATTTTCCTTATGGTCTCTGTCTTCCTGCTGGGTTGATAATGTTTTGATGTATTTTTCTTTTGCTCTGATGAGAGGTCTGCTGCTGCTGCTCTGACATATTCATTTGGATGAATAATTATAACTTGCACAATGTCAAGCTGAAGATGGTAGGGTTTTGTGCGTCATGACAAGCCTAGTAGCCAGTGCAGGTGTCTCACAGCATGAGCAGCAACAGCCAGTGGATTCTGGCTCAGAGGAGACATTTTAGAGTAGTAAGAAATCAGCACCAAGGGCAATGCTGCTGCTGCTGCTACTGTTATAAGTGCCAAATAAATGCAGAGTGCTTCTCAATGACAAGCGCAAGAACATCTACTTATTTCAGTTATATTCTTTTTCTAAATAACCAGATAAATGTGCTGTCTACGCATTTTAGCACACACTGTAAGCACGGTTCTGCGGTGTCAGTACATCTATATTCTGCTGCCCTCACATCAGGGTATTGTTTCTCTACTGACCACTGCCCACCTGGTTAGCTACATGAAGGTCATGGGAGTGGAAATTCATGACTAATGAGGTCATGGAGCCAGCCAACAATGAAACAGTAATACAAGATTTAGAAGGTATAGTGGTATGAATGAAATTATTTTGTGGTTATTTTGATGAAAGCACAATAAAATGCATCATAATTATGCTCTTTCTTAGCAAAGGAGCTTCACAGACACCAGCTTTGTATGCATCCATTAATACAAAAAATGGAGATGGTTGACAAGACACTTTATAAAGATTTCAGTGTGTTCTGCCTCAGTTTGATTTGTGCTGAGGAGGGGGAAAATTGTTAAACTACTGTCTGTGAGAAATAAACAGTTTCCAAACAAATCTAAAGAATCATAAATTATTTTGGTCATACAGGTGATCCTTTTTGCATCCAACAACTGCTCACTGTATTAAATTGTATTCTGTCTATGAATTCATGAAGGGCTAGCAGGTAACAGCACCTATAGTTTTGGCTACTTTACCTTTTCCATTAGGAGGCTTTCCAGTTTTAATTTTGGATAAGCAAATTTTGTGTTAGGAAAAATTTTAGCAAAAAAATCTCAGAATAAAGATCACATTTTTATCTTAAAAAAAAAAGTTGTGCTTTATTTACCTTAATTCTTTCTACCATTTGATTAGTATTTATTTCATCTGGAATTTGGAGCAGGTGTTTGAAATTTGGCAGAATAGCCATACAGGCATAGAGCACTTCTTAAAAGTTACTGAAAGGCTTCATGGATTTTATGGCAGACGCAGACTCAAGACTTTCTCTTTATTCTTCCTGGCTTCTACAGCTCTAGAAATAAGAACCAAGAGCAGAGGGGCTTTTCTTGCATTCCTTATTATTTCTTTAATTGAAGGAAACAGTTTATGGGCAATGGGGTAAACTTGGGAAAGTGTTTGAATTGGAATAAAGTAAAAAAAGAAGGAAAGAATTGGTACGAGGAGCTACCAGTGATGAAGTGGAGTAGAGAGCACAGAGGATCAAAATGGAAAGAAAAATGTTGCAAAACTACAGCAGACTCGTTTTTGGTAGAAGAGAAGGTCCCCTCAGAAACAGAGAGGTCCAGAATCTCTGATTTTCACTGACCAAAGTGCATGCTTCGTCTCCTACCAGTTGTTGAAATGAATGGAGCACATGTGTGGTCTGATAGCACGAGGGTAACATTTGGGTCAAAGTTTTCTAAAACTGCTGGGGAATTGTCAAAGTTGATGCGTTTGCATGTCTGTTTTCCTGTAAAATAACCAATTTAATCCAGTCTCTACAGACATTTTTTTTCAGAAGTTAAGATCACAGAATCACACCCCTCCAAATTAACATTAGATTGCTGCTCAGTCCAAAGGACTGTGTTGGTATAGCTTGTATCAGTATATGACAACTTTTTACCTCATAGTTTTGAATAACTGGGACTTTGGGGCTGAACATGTGCTTTGTTGAGAGAGAGAAAAGTGTCTGTGCTGAGGGTCACTTACAGTGCCTTTTCCCAAGTAATCACTAATTGTATTCTTTGTTTTGTACACTCACGACATGAAATTTGAAAAATCTGGAGAAGTGCTGGGAGGTGATGCTCTCAGTCCTCTTAAAGAGATGAAGGGATCTAAAGCTGAGTATTCCACATTACCATTTTCTTACTCTCTTTCCATATGAAAAATCAGAATGAGGCCATCTAATCTGAAAATGCATTTTGATGATTATATCATGTCTTGGGGCTGTGGAGGTCATTATAGAGAGCTGACGGGAACAGGATCTTTAAATGATGCAGCATATCTGTCAAAAACTTACCAAGCACCCACTTGAAAGTAATGAAGTGTCCTGGGACTGTAGAGTTGTCTCAGGATGTTGATCCTCTCTCATGGAGAGGAACCCAGCTCCAGCCCTAACTCTAGTTAGCCATAGCATAGATAACAGCAGTTAATAATCACATCTCCTCTGATGCTGTTTTGCTCGTCCAAACTCCATATCTTTTTTGATCCTGTGTAGTGGTGGACTCTCCGTTCCTCCTCTTAGAAACTTCTTTGTCCCAGCTCTGGTTGGTTAGGTTACTTGAGGAGGTCTGGTCAGAATCATAGGCAGCTTTTCAGCTTGGAGCACACCCTCACTAGTTCACACTGACCCGAGTAGTGTCCGGTCAGCGTGGGGACCAGGCAGCACCCTGCAAAGGCATCACTGTACAGCCAGTGCAATAGGTGTCAGCAATCCATAGGTTGGGGCAGGGGGAAAGAGAGAAGTATTTGAACAAGTTAGAAAAGACTGTCACATCCACTTGTGCAAAAAAAAAAATTAAGTTTTGTGTCTATTTTAGGGCTAGAATTTCCTCACCTCCACTAGCTATTCATTGCTGGTCATATGGGCAGCTGATGTCGATATTCTTGGTAGTTAAAAATAAAATGTAAGGTTTACATTATACATTAAAAATACTTTCAGTTGTTGTGAAAGATTAAAGTGCGGTAATGTTCTTTGTTTTTATAATGGATGTTTTGCCCAATGAGCATAGAAACCCAACAGATACAGAAGATGGAGTACCCAGCTTGGTCCTGCCAGTGCTTTTTAGAGTCAGGGCAGCCAGGGATGATATCCTGAATTGTGAATGTCTTATTTTCCAGGGAACAACTGAAATACTTCATTCCAATTCTAATGTTTTTGTACAAAGGTGACCAAGAAACACAGTTTGTGCTGTTTGACATTATTAGTGACTATTGTGGTTAGCGTAGACAGAAAAAAAAGCATGATGGCAGTCTTTTTGAAGTGTCGGGCAATGACCAAAAATCAGTTAGTTAATCAAATAAAAAGGAATGTTACAGTTTTCATGGTTTGCATGACAGGCATGTGATGTATTTAAATAGCTATAGATGCATTTCTGTATATAGCAGGAGACAGCTGGCAACATCAATGAAGCATGCAAATAAGATCAAATGAACAGTGCATTAAAAAAAGATTTAACTACCTTTTTAAGGAACATCATTGAAAAATTACAATTAGTATTAAAATTAATTGGATTTTAAAACTTATCTGTGGGTTATAATCCCTTGATGTTTCTTTTTCCTAGTGAAACCCTTTGAATTCCCGGAAGATAAAGATAAAAACCATTATTAGAGGATTTATCTGTATGTGATATAGAAAAATGTAAAAAATCAAAATGGAAAGCAACTGTTGCAAGTACCAGAAAATTATGCTATTAATTTAAGTGTCATCAGAGCACAAAAGATCACATTTCAGGACTGTGTGAAAATTATTAAAATACTGGAAATAATAGTACTTAAGATGAAGATATTATGCTCTAAGATGTGGTTAAGTGACTGACACTATTATATCACTTCAGGTATTATAAAAGTAACAAAATGCTTTTAAAGATAATAAGCGTTACATTTTGAGATTGGCAGTATTCACACTTTTCTGCTTAAGTGCTTTCCTACTTTAATATAATTTAATAACAGCAGGAAAAATGTAGCATTTTATTTCGAAGCTACACCACTTCTTTCTAAAATATGTATGCGGAAAGTATAAAAACTTATTACATATAAAAATCATATTTCTTCATCTGAGAATGTTGATGTAGTTTACTGCTTTTTGTCCAGGTGTGAAAGGAAGAACATAATTAGTAAAGATTAAAGGAAATCATTCCATGTGTGTTTTGTGTTATTGATAGAAAAAGAGCTCTCTAAGAACTGGTCATTTGCTTTGCTTTTTCTTTTTGTCCCAAAGAACTTGTTGCCAGGCCAAAAGACATCTGAATTTATTTTTTTTTAAAACAAACAACCAAACAACCAAACCTGTACTTTCCCTTCTCTTTATCTGAACTGAAGGAATCTTGTCAGTTCTTTCCTATCCACCTTGCTTTTGACTCACGCATTTAATGATTCCATTGTGTTCTGTGTAAACCATTTCAAAATACCCTTTGGTGCTCCCCAGTGATTCCTCTTTTTCTACTCTTGAGTTTCCCACTAGCTAATAATTTGACAAAACCAGTTGTCTGGGAAGAGTTGGTCCCCACAACACTTCCCCCCACCTTTGGTATCCCTTTCCTGCCACCTTTCCCTTGTTTTTTGACCCCTTCACTTTTTTCCTGTCCTGGCCTCATCCCTCCCCATGAAGTCACTTTCTGACTGCTCCTTCTTCTCCTCCTGCTCTGTTCACAGCAATTCCCACTTGGGAAGGATTACCATACGGGGCATCACCCCAAACAGAACCCACCTCCTCCTCATTCATTCTTCACCTCCTTTCTGTTCCCTAAATTCCTGTGTTGTAACCTCTGGGCATCTGCAACTTGACTGCTGAGTGTTTTCTCTACTCAAAGTCATCTTTCCC
>NW_010199893.1:5125-8995 GCF_000695765.1 Mesitornis unicolor
TAAGTTACTGCTTCTGTGCTCACTGATGATTTTAAAGACTTCTTTTGCATTGCTGTTCTGTATATTGTCCTGTATAATGATAGATTTTTCTGATTCCGTCTAAGCCAGTCTCAAATATTGAAATCCCTTGAGTGTAATCCTCTGATTATTAGGTGGTTTCTTCTTCTCTCACTGTATTCACACAGCTTGAAATCCAATGTTAAGTACCTGGTTTTATACTGGTTAATTTTGAGATAATTATGACATTGTTAGGCTATATTTCTTAGAGTCTTTAAAAAATAAATAAGCTACTTTAGTTTTGTGGGTATTTCTGTATATTTGTATTTGGTACCACTGCCGTGTTGCTCAGCTGAAGTAGAAACAAATTATCAGAATGTTAGAAGTTTAAAAGTATATAATGATGATTTTTACTTTAATTTTACTATAGTTTGTTACAAGTTGCAATGCAAATTAATAGTTGTTAGCGGTTTTCAGAGAAGTTTTCTGACAAAAAGAGATTAAAACACTATCAAGTCTGGGTATGATGTGTGTATGTCACAACATGTAAGAACCACCAGGGTTAGAGAACATACTTGTACTGAGGTTACAGCCATTCTTCTCTTCATGCTTCAGCTGAAAAAATTGTGAGATTGTGTTTTATGCTACTGTGATACAACTGGACACATACTTGATTTTAACACTTCTCAAATTGCCTGCAGTTTTGTTGTTTTGTTGTTGGTTTTGTTTGTTTTAAATTCTGTGTGGCTGTAGGTGGAAACTATATAAAATTTGTTTAAATTTATTTTCTTAGAACTCCTTAATAGACATTTATAATCAGTTCCTGGCAGCATTAGAATCACTGAAAGAATTCTGGGATGCCATGGATGAAATTGATGGGAAGACCTGGGTGCTCGAGCCAGAAAATCCCACGCGGGGTGCTACAGCAAGGAGAATTGCAATAGGTATGAAAAGCTTTGGAGGAATGCAGTGGGTTTGAGAAGTCAAACTCGGGGTGCTGGTTTGCTTTGCTTATCTGATCAGGTGGTGCTTGTTTGAGCTAGAAAAATGGAACGTTGCACTTAAAATCAGCAATCAGCAAGACAAGTCTTTTACTTTCTGTATTAAAAAAAAAAATCTACAGAATACTGATCCTGTTTAGGTAATTAACTACAACTTTATGTTGTTACATAAAAGGAAAGTTTCTGCAGGAAAATGCTGTGTGTTTGTAAATTATAAACATGTAACTGTCAGAAGCTGAGAACTTGCGTGATAACGCCAGAAAAGTCAGTATTTGTAAAAAATCAGCTTAGATGAAGGCCTTTTTCACCAATTCCAGATTTTTGTAACAGATTATTACTTTAGATTGATTCTGTCCTGGAAAAGTGAAAGGAATCTTAGAGTGTAGTCCAAAGGGAGAAAAAGGCGGTAAAACGAGGCAGAGGAGGTTAGGGGCTTACAGTGTTAACCATCTGAAAAAGTACCTTAATCCGTGTGCTGATGTCTGGCGTTTTAAGGTCTTAATATATATAGGATAAGGAGTATTGTAATTGCAAAGGAGAAACTTGCCACTGCCAGAGGTTAGAAATATGGGGGGCAATGTTAACTTTGAAAGAAGAGTGCTGATATTTAGCTGAAATCCAGAATATCAACAGCACATTGCAGAAATCTGAGAACATATAACGGACCAAAGTAAACCTATGTTGTGCCTGAAACTTGTGGAAAGACTGAGTGCCTGCAGCATGAAGAAAGAGGGGAGCTAGAGGGGTGCTGAGGCTGCTCCTCCACTGGGGGTAAAGGGAGGGACAGAAAAAGTTCAGCAACCAGCTGAAATGACATGGGTCGGACAACACTTTGTGTGTGCGTGCGTGTGCAGTCAGGGTGGCTTTATCCCCATTCTGCTGTACTTTGACACAGACCAATGAAAAGAAAAGCCTCAAAAAGCGCCTCGCATGAGATCAGTGGAGGGCAGTGATCAGCTTTGAGCCCTTTGTATTTGGGCACAGGCAACTTTCAGTTGTAACTAAACTTTGATTTCATTCATTCCAATTTCTTCAAGGAGAACAAGCCTAACATGCCTCTTAATTACAAAAAATGCTGGGTTTCACCTGTTTTTAATTAAAAGACAGTTTGCTGTGGGGTTTTAACCTAGATCCAGAACATTTTTTGAGCTGCTTAGCCCTTATGAGTAGCAGACCTTATGAGGATGATGGTGTATCTTGCAAGAGAAAAATAGATGCTATTTCAAAAAAATACGCTGCTGTTTGCTCAGCCAGGAGTATGCTGGGCAGGGAACTGAGTTTTACTGCTTAATATTGTCTTTATGCTTGCATTTTTGACTAACCAATGAAGGATTAATAACAATTACTATATAACCTTTAAAATTTCACTCATATTTCAAATGGATTATGTCATCTAGCTTGAGTTTGATTATTCAGAAATAAGTCTAAGTAGTAAGGTTAAGACTAGCCTAAAAGAAATCCAAGGCTGGCAGGTTTTTTTAATCAGTTGTTTTTAATTACAGTCCATTGAAATTTAAATATTTAATATATATTGATATTTTGTACAATTAATTTGGATACCTACCAACTTTTTTATTATTTGTAGTAATGAAAACCAGCCTGTATTAACCAATTTAAAACTGCTTTTTAAAAAAAGTTAATGTTTTTGTTTTCAAATACTTGACTGCAAAGAAAAGCTTCCTTTGTGACTTCTTTGCTTTCTTGTTGCAGGAAATAATGTCTCAGTGAACATTGAGGTAGACCCTCAGCATCCAAACATGCTCCCTGAGTGTTATTTCCTTGGAGCAGATCATGGTAAGGCAGGAGACACCCACCACTTGTTTCTCCTCTCGAATCGGGTCTCTGGTGAGCAAGCATTAGGGTGTCAGATGCCTGGGGTAGACTCACTTAAGCAGAAGCAAGAATTAAGGTGAATATGTGTGCAGGAGAGTTCTTTACACAGCAAATGCTGGGGTTTTTAACAGCCTAAATCCACAGCTTATTGTTTTGTTCTTTTTTTTTCCCCAGTGCTTTCCTAGCACAGTTTAGAGGGATCCCTGTGTCCTACAAATGGTTACCCAGTTGTTTATATTTTCATATAATTTTCTTTTAAAAAAAATAAAAAAATTATTGCATTTGGAAATATTGGAAATATTTACATCTCTTACTCTGTTTCTCGCAGCTTTTCACCATCTTTTTAAGGTAAATAAGGTCCTATCTTCAACAGTACGATATTTTAAATATTAGTATAATGAATTTCCGAAACAAAAAACCCATGAGCAGTCATTGACTTAGATACCTTAAATAATTTACAAAAAACAACCCTTGCCTTCTCTGTCAGTCCTGAAATACGAGGTCGAATTGGGTGAAGGAGCAAAGGGGATCCTACTAAAGCCGATGTAATTATTTATGTATATTGTTTGCAGTGGTTAACCCTTTGAGAATTAAGCTGAACAACAATATGCACCTGTGGTAAGCATCTTTAATAACATAGGTTTGAAACTGAAATGGTGTTTGCCAGCCCAAGTGTTGACTTTTTTCTGCCTCTCTCTCACCTGCAGGGATCCAGAAAACAGTTTATTACAGAACTTGAAAGACCTCTTAGAAATTGATTTTCCATCTCATGCTGTGTTAGAAAAAAGTGTAAGTTGCTTTTTGTTAATGATCAGTTGTTATTTCTCAATAAGCAAAATTTAAATGGTCACTTTATAACTGCCAGCAAAAATAAGAGACTTAGAAGAGGTAATTGGATTAATATATAGTCATAAGAACTTCTGAACTTGAAGCAACAATTGTCAGAGCTTGTTAACCTTTGATTAGAGGTGCACACTTTCCTGTGGCCTTCATAGCAGTAAGGCGATTAATAACAGGCTTCACGATTAAAAGGGAAAGA
>NW_010199893.1:9026-13278 GCF_000695765.1 Mesitornis unicolor
TAGCTAATGAGATGTGGAAAATCCAAACATTCTGTTATGGATGTTGATGACTTAAGTTCTAATTAGGTAGAGCTGCTTAGAGGGGACAAGAGGCCATCCAAATACTGGTGCATTTCAAACAAACTAGGAATTAATTTTTGACAATGCTGTAACACTGGATTACCAGCTTTGCTTTCACTTATGAAATTTTTAAATTGAAGTCTGACTGAGGGCTTGTATCTAATGTCCACATGTAACGAAAAATCATTGTGTTTAGTAAAACAGTGGGGACCAAAAGTATGAAAATGTTTGTCAGACTAGACATAAATCAGTGAGAAGATAAAATATGACCTAGCAAAGTCTTGTACATATGGCATCTTTATGCCATAACGGTATAAACGCATATATTGAAGGCAAAAATATTTAGTAATTCTAAGTAATAAAAAAGCAAAGACAAATCAGTGTATGTTTTCAGTCTTACCAGCCCTGTTTCTCCCTTGCAGTTGCACTATAAGCTAAACCATGTTGTGTTTTAAGGATTTTGCTAAGGACTGTGGAATCTGTTACGCCTATCGGCTCGATGGCACTACTCCAGATCAAGTGTGCGATGATCCCCGATGTGGGCAACCTTTTCATCAGGCTTGCCTATATGAGGTAATTAATGGGACACACTTGCTCACAGATTGTAGAAAAGCAGCATTGCCCATTTAAATTTCAGATGAAGCAAAGTCCTTTAAGGAGCACTACAACAGACACTGTCCTTCTCTTGTCTTCTAACTCACAATTCATAACTTAGCTCCCTGTGGAAGGGAACCTGCCTCACTTTGTGGTTCCACAGACACGCACCATGTCAGATGTCAATCAAATGAACTCTGTCATAGAAGAGATCGTTCTTAAATTTTATATGAAACAAATGTGAATTTTAATCCACTTACTTGTGTTGCAGTGGCTACAAGGTCTTCCTTCTAGCAGACAGAGTTTTAATGTCATCTTCGGTGAATGCCCATATTGTAATAAGGTAAGGAAATGCTAATTGGTTCAATCACTCATTTTCATTACGTGTAGTAGCTTAGGTAAAGGCAAAAACTGTAACAAGTCAGTTGTAAAATAGAATTTGTGACTACTGTCTTCCCATTACACATTAAGAGAGAGAAAAACTTTAAATTCCCATACACTTAATGCATCAGTATTTAAACTGTTTCAGAAAACCTTATTGACGTGCTAGTGTCAGAGTAATTAAATACCACACCCCTTTGGATTTCATAATACTTTTTAATATTGCTGTAGCAAAGGTCCATTTTCAAAAAAAAAACAAAACCAAGAAGAATCCAAACATTTGTAACATAGAACAGCCTTGTACAAATAGTTTAGTGCATACGTAGCTATTGAGTGCAGAGCTGGAAAGTTTACAAGAACTTGCCTTTAGAAGACATGTATTGACAGTATTATTTAAAAACCTCTTTTCCAAGCCACTGACACTGAAATCTTCAATGAAGAAACTTTGAGGAAAAAACTGTGTGATGGGAACACCACTGCACTTACACTGGAGACACTGAAACAGTGACATCAAAGAAAATATAAGGAAAGTAATATTAGTAGCAGAAGTACAAGTATAGCTATACTGTAGTGGTACGTTTCTTCGGTAAATGCAAGCCTAAATATAATGGAAATAGAAAGACTGGTGATGTCAGAACCAGTGTTCTGTAATGTTACTGGATGACCTGTAGTTAAGAGTTGGTCGTGTTTCTTTTTGGATTCTGAGAATACTGCTTGGAGGTTGAAAGGTGGTAATTCTCTTGCAGTGTCTTTCTGCAGGGAAAAAGAAGAAATGTAGTAATTATAAACTTAATATTGAATAAGGGAGATGTGAATCAGAAAAACAAAGATTTGAAACATGCTATCTAGTTATTTCAGTTATCCTAGAGAAAGCAATGCAATTCTTACAAAGCCTTAACTCTGGAATTTGCAGATAAAAATATATTGCATATTAAGTATATAAGATTAGATATGATTAAACACCTTCTAAAGAGACATACTCTATATTTATTACTGAAGCTGAAATTTTTCTGTATCATCTTTAACTTGTTTCCAGAATCAAGTAGTTAACATGTTCCTGCTAATAAAGTTTTAGCCTGGAAATCCTAGCCATTACTCTGAAGTTTGATTTGCCTTTTTAATTTGTCTAAGTTTTTGTACTTCCTAGAGAAGTTAAAGTTCTCCTGATTTATAAAACATAGCATAGACACACCAGTGGAGTGGGTTTGGTTCTGGCTGGATAAGGTGGTGGCTGGGGTTTTTTTAGGGCTCCAGATGCAGTGTCATCCTTTGCTTACCTTTTTGATCTCCATCTTGGAGATGAATCCTCAAACACTATGATTCTCTTTCTCACATATCTAATACTTGACCATATTTTCCACTGTCCCTTAGAAAAATTTCCACCTTTGGTTTCCTTTCCATGATCCCATTCACTAAATGTTATTTTTCAGCAATACATTCCACTTAATTTCAATCCTAGCAATATAGTTTTCTTGGTGAAATTTCAAAGCCTAAATAGAGAATTCTTGACAGCCCTCACCACTCCAGTTCCTGCATGAACCACTGTTTCTTTTCCCCCTTCATGCCTGAAGTTTCCTCCTGGATTTTCATAGCCTCAGTGCTCCAAGTTTTCCTACATAGCTTTCCTTTACCAGTCTACTCAATTATGTGAAAGTCAGTCTGCAAAACGAAACTAATACAATCCTGCCATTTTTTTCCTTCTCCAGTTTCTCATTTGAACATCTTAAATATTCTCCAACATCCCTGTTAACTCACCCCTATTATGCATAATATTCACCGAGTACCACAGAACTATACTACATAGGTGCAGCATTATTAATCATATTGGAGCAGCAGCTTTTACTTTAGAAAGACTAAATCAAAACAAATATAAACTACATACTAGACCAGTGATCGGTCTCTTTTCTGTAAAAATACACTTTTCCTTTCTCCCACAAGAAGGAGGGAAACACAAATCCCCAGGCTGCTCTCTGGTGTCAAGATCCACAATCCATACTGCATGCTTGCTGCTCAAGTAAACAGGGGAAGTTACACAAGCTCTTCCCTGTATCATGTTGGAAACCTAAACGTGGCTCTTTCCCTAACTACATTCTTAAGACTACAGCAGCTCTTCCACACAATAAAAGGACAGAGGAGATCTGGGAGAGAGATTTGCTACCTTTTTTTGCTAAATTTTACATTTGAGGACTAGAAAGTAGCACGGAATATTTTCATTTTACAAAGCTGCGTTTGTTACTTTGCGTCACTGTTGTGGACTTAGGACTTGAGAGACTTTCCGGAATCTCTAACTTGCTATCAGCCAAAACATCTTCAAAAAGTGTTCTGCTCACCACTTTACTGCCTGATGCTCTAAGGTACAGCTGTGTGCTTTTTCTGCTTCATTCTCCTAGCTTGTACTGGAGTCTCCAGGCAGTGATCAGCAGACTGCTTGAAGCAAAGAATTTTGAATTAATAGTAAAGCTATCTTTAAAGTTGCATTTTTGTGCTTATTAGAAATTGTCCTCACTTAAAAAGTTATTTTTCTATATTAAACAGGGTAGAATCTCTTTGTTAAAATATCACAGAATCACAGCAATCTGGACATCCATAAATCCATCGGCCTGTGGGTGCTGAGGGAGCTGGCAGAGGACATTCCATCATTCTCCATCATCTTTCCTATGTCATCGAGAACAGGAGAGGTGCCTGAGGACTGGAGAAAAAAATGTCACTCCGGTCTTCCAAAAGGGCAAGAAGGAGGACCTGGGCAACTACAGACCACTCAGCCTCACCTTCATCTCTGGAAAGGTGATGGAACAGCTTTTCCTCAGTGCTGTCTCTAGGCATATCAAGGATAAGAGGATCATAAGGAGCAGTCAACATGGTTTTACCAAGGAGAAGTCACGTTTGATCAATCCAATAGCCTTTTATGAGAACATAACCAGGTGGATAGATGATGGTGGGGCTGTGGATGTGATTGTTCTTGATTTCAGTAAAGCATTTGACACCATCTCCCACAGCATCCTAGCAGCTAAACTGAGGAAATGTGGTCTGGATGATTGGGTAGTGAGGTGGATTGGGAACTGGTTGAAGGAAAGAAGTCAGAGAGTTGTGGTCAATGGGACAGAGACCAGTTGAAGGCCTGTATCTAGTAGAGTCCCTCAGTCATATATATATATGTATATATATATTCAATATATTCCCTGGACATGGGAACAGAGTGCACTGTCAGCAAGTTTGC
>NW_010199894.1:0-4907 GCF_000695765.1 Mesitornis unicolor
CCTTTTCCTCCCCCCTCAGCTCACCACCTTTTTTAATTAAAGCTTTTAACTCGCCTGGTGTTTACTGTCTTATGTAAAGTATCTAAACAAACAAACCCGGCCGAATGCAAACACCAAAAGGGAGCCGGCCCCCCATTCTTACCCCTTTATTGTCCAAAAAAAGCGCACATCTCCCCATGTCATAGTTACAGTTCCAAAAGGAAATTGCTTTTATTTGTGAAGGAGGCTTTAAAAAGCAGTGACATGAAGGGGAAAAGCTCCTTAAAGGAGGAAGGTCATGGGGTTAGGGGCGAGATTAAAGGAGGGATCTTTCCACCTCGCAGGGAAAGCAGCGCTGGAACCTCCCCAAACCTGTGAGAAGGGCTGCCGAGGGAGGGCAGGGGTGGGCCGAGGGGGAGATGATGGGAGCCGGGCCGGTGGGGGCCACTGGGCCCCAGACAGTCCCTGGTCCCACATGTGCATCTTTCAGCTGTCAGAGAAGGGAGTGAATGCAAAGAGGTAAAATCCCTTGCTTCAGCGCCCAAAACCTCACTCCTCCTCTATCATTCAGTAGGAAGCATCGCAGAGTGGGAAGCAGCCCCTCTGGAGCTCCAACTCTAGTGGGTGGTGGGACACAGAGGGTGATGGCTATGGGGTGACGTCTGCTCCCTGCTGAGGCTGGGGAGGAGGAGGCTGTGCCCCCTTCCTGAAGCCATCTATTTTTGGGGAGTAGAGTCGAGGGATGGAAGGGAATAGGACCATGCAAGTGACGGCCCTCAACCCTCCCTTCCCCTCTTCCTCATCCATCTGTTCTGGCCGTGGTTTTGGCTGAGTAACAGTCCCTGGCAAAGGCAAGCCAGCGTGAGGGGAGCAGGGTTCTCTCTACCTCCCTGCAAAAGCAGCACCTTGTCTGGTCTCAGGTCAGAGGCTCCAGGGTCAATGCCAGCAAAGGTGACTGCATGCCCCCTTTCTCCTTCCTTTGCGCCTCTGGGCAGGCACAGCCTGTTCCCCTCACCAGTCCCAAACTGGGGCTGTGCCCTGCTCAGGACCCAGGGGCTGTTTCTGCAGGAAAGCAAAGAGAGAGAGATGCAGCCCCAGTCTCACCGTGGACAGAAAATGTCTTTTCCACCTCTAAGAGGGATGCAAATATACCTAAGAGGGATGCAAGCCTCTCTCTTTGCTCTAGCTGGGTTTTGGGTCCTGGACTGTCCATGTCCTGTGCTCAGGAGGACCCTGGTAGTAAGTGATGCCCACCATAGCAAGGGAAGGGGCCAGTGGGGATACTTCTCTTGCTCCTGGGGTTCTGCCAGCATGAGGGAGCAACTGGAACATTTCTCTGCTGCCCTGGGGAGATGTCCTGGAGGAAGGGTATTTGGAAGGAGAGCTGGGGCTGGCCATGCTTCCTCCTGGGATGAGGATGGAGTGGGGACCACATCTACCTGACCCATTCAGGGGTCCAAAGGCAGTTCTGTGTGGTCACCCTGTCACCACACTGAGACCTGAGCATCTCTGGGATGCGGATGCAGGGATGTTCCCACTCAGGCTGCATGGGAAGATGTGGGATGTTTGCTGGGTGCAGCGTTTGAGGGAAGTGAGGGTCCCATGACTCTAAGTAGACTTTGTACCTCCATGCCTATACCAAAAGGATGCTCACACATAACTTCTCCTGCCCTTTCCCACAGTCCCAGGGCTCTGTGACATTTGGGTATTGCATAGCTGACACTCTGCAGCTTCTGTTTAATGCTGCCAGTCCCCAGATCTACTCTCATTTTATTCTCCGAAGTGCAGAGGCCACATTGTTCTTAATATTTGTAGACCATGTGCAAGCACAGAGCGAGAAGGGATGAGTGAGAGGCTGCTCCTTTTCTAAAATATGTGCATTTAAATTGTGTGAGGGCATTACTGACATTAACCTGCTTTGGTTTTTTTTCTTTTTTTTTGTTTTTTTTTGTGTGTTTGTGTTTGTGTTTGTTTTTTTTAATTAGTGTCATTCAGTAAACAACCCCCTGCGACATGGGTAGTGAATGTCAGCCGTGTGCACTGGAGATGCCACTGGGCACTCTGCCTGTCACAGTGACTGCTTGAGGATAGCAAATCCAGGATAGAAAATGAGGATAGTAAACCCTTTTTGCTCGCAGGCATTGGAGCTGCATCAGCTTGTGCAGATATGGCTTCTGTACCCATCTAAGGCTGGGCCACAGCTCCCGTGAGTGAGGAGACTTCTGTGCTATGGAGAATCTGCGAAGTGTCCTGTCCTGTGGGACCCGTCCTAGCAGCGTGGGCTCGCCCCACTCAGGCAAACACCAGTGGCTGGTGTGCACCAAGACTTGTCCTGCTCTTTCTCCTTACCTTTCTGTAACACCGGTTTTATATGAAACCATAGGACAGACTGTAAAGTCTTACATGCACAACTCACTGAGAACTGACTGAGTCTCATAGATACTCACTGCTCCTATAAATATTTATTACCGTACAGTCAGCCTTGTTGTGGGCAAACACAAATGTAACTAATGCTGCACACTCCTAGGATGCCATGGCTGGGATTGTGAGCAGCAATAGCTGTTCCTTTTGAAATCAATTTAATGAAACAGTTATAGTAGGAGGAAACAACTCCAGCAGCATTATCATGCCCAATAGCAGGAGTGTTTCAATGATGGCTGGGTTATCCAGAAAACTTCTGCCTGGGAGCATGGGCATGGGGAGAGGAGAAGGAGTCCTCCACAAGCTTCCCAGCAGAGGAAGATGGAGAAGTGGAGAAGCACCAGAGGAGAGATGTGGGTGCAGGTGACAGAAACCAGAAAGAGTTGATTTTTCCTGGCTGTTACATACAAGGATGTTGTGATGTTAACTGATTCTGTGTTTATAAATTCAGGGGTATTTTGACCCAACAACTCCAAATGGTAGAGCAAAAGGATCGGAGGAAGAGAGTGATTTTGTTGTTTGAAGAGTTGAGTGACACAGTTTTGGTCAAACTGCTTTCTGAATATCTGGACTTAAGAAACAAAAGCTGGACTTCCATACCAGGGACTCCAGCAAGGGCATGAAATCTGAGTACAGCTGCGCAGCCCTGTAAAAACCCAACATCTTTAGCATCTTTAAAAGTATATTCCTAGCAGTCTGATCCTTGACCTGACAGTTATTTTCAATTAACTAGACTACCAGAAACAATTTTTATCCTTGCTTTCCTTCTTTCCCACAGCTTTGCAAGGCCGTAGACATGGCAGTGTGCTCCTGCATGTTTTCCTGAGATTTTGGGCAGATCGCCTCAACCATGTTGTATTCCATTAACATGGCACATTATAGCATCCATTAATATGAGGCACTTTGGCATCCTCAGATATTTTTTGGGCATCTTTTCCTATTGTAATTAATGGGCTGAAGGTGTGGGAAAGAAAACCAGTGAAGTGCAAGGGCCAGGCATGTGGTCTTTCAGCCTCCCTATTGGAATGAACAATTGTGTCTTTGTGGCTGCCTCTTGCTCTTCATTACATTCACCATCAGTAGCTCCATGGGGTTGAACCCCTTTCTCTGATAAATTTGTGAGATGGGAGTGGACAAAGGTCTGTTGTAGCTGAGGCCAAGAAGTGGGGAATCAAGTGGGCTGAGAAGAGATGAGTCTAGCTGGTGGCTGAGTTGAACAATAGCATGGGGCTGAAAAGAACAGCAGAAATTTTATCGAACCTTGCGCAAGGGAACAGGACCAATATAGCACCCCAAGACTGGACATGAGCTCAAAGCACCCAGCTAGAAACCGCAGTGTGTTTTGGAGCAGCCCTGAGGACCAGTGTAGATTTGATTTTTATTTAAGCTCCACTTCAAATCATTGCCATTAAAGCCCCTTGCTCTGGCTTCTGCCGCCGAGCAGAAGCTGGAAAGGGTTTGAGGCGAGAGGCAGCTGGAGCCTTCACAAAAGCAGTCACAGAATATAGAATTGGAGAGAAATTAGGACAACCATTTCTGCGAGCTTTGAAGGCAAGGGCTGTTTGTTTAGCCTTAAAGGAGGAAGGCTGCTCCTGTCACTGCCTCGCCTGCCTCAGCCTGGGAGACATCCTTCATGCTCTCTAAAGGCGAAAGCTGAGTTTCATTTGCTGTGGGGTGTGGCGAGCGGAGCACAGTGCTGCCACAGGGTACCTCACTGCTGGCGTGCCCAGGCAGAGGTGGAGGTCAGTGGGTCGCCAGGGTTTGATCTGCCCTGATCCCCCTTCAGAGGGGAGATGAAGCGACAGGGACTTTGCTCCAGTACAGTGGCCACTTTGAAAAAATGTTTCAGCCAGATAATTTATCAGGTTTAATTGCTCTTTAATCCCCCTGATCGTCCTGGCGTGGAGAAATCCCCTCTGAATGGGGGAGCCTTTGAAAAGGCCCAGGAGGACTGCGAGGGCTGGAGGGAAGATGGAGTGATGGAGGAAGGGAGAGAGGATAGAAGGATAGAGAAAGGATGGAGGGAGGAAAGAAGGGAGGAATGGAGAGATAAGGGATGGAGTGAAGGATGGAGAGATGGAAGACTGCAGGAAGACTGGAGGGAGGGAGAGAGGGAAGGCAGAGGAGATGGAGGGCTTGAAGAAAGGATGGAGGGATGGATGGAGGGATGGAGGGAAGGACGCAGAACCACTTGCTGTGCCCACACATCCCAGCCCCTCTCTGCAGCCTGGTGCTCTGGTGATGCACAGACTGCATCCCCTTTAGTGACTTTTATAAACAGAATAAAAGCCCCAGATCACTTCTCCTGTCTCCTTTATCCTTCTGCACAGAGGAGGCTGGACCAAACTGCGTCACTGCAGCAAATGTGCAGCCAGAGGCTTTCTCAGCCATCCCCATTCAAGGATCCCAGCAGCGATAGAAGCAGGGAGGTGTTCACCAGTGGCACTGTCACCCCAGTGCTGATCCCCTCAGGTCCCCAAAGCAGCAGGGACTAATGTACTCTTTCC
>NW_010199894.1:4938-33037 GCF_000695765.1 Mesitornis unicolor
AGCAGGGTCCCTCCCTGCTCTGTGCTTCTTGCTGTTTTCATGCTATGTCCCGGGCTTTGTAAGGATTTCAGAAGATGCACTCTCCATAGGAGCCATACCTTTATGCTCTGATGTGGTTACACATGAAGGAATGAAGGCTTCCTAAGAGGGGTAGCAGGTGCACAGGCCTTCCTGGGTATGGCAAATCCCTGTCCCAAACATGGAGTAAAGCCTCCTTTAACAGCCTCCTCTACTTCTGTCCAGCACTCTTGGCTGAGTTCCGAGTCCGGAGGCAGGGCTGAGGGACAGGGCGAGCTCAGAGCATCTCCAGCACAGGTCTTTATGTCCTCTGCAGGATAAAGGAGTTTCTGGCAGGATGCATTTAGTCTAAAATACAGCAAAGCACAACCAACACAGGATGATGAAATAATCTGGTCTGTGCCATGACTCTGAGCACTCAGAGAATTATAAAACTTGAAAAATGTTTTGAAAAAACACAGGCTAAACTGAAAAGTGCATCTGTACATCTCACTTCTTGCCCTTTACCTCTGGCTTTTCATGGCCAAACTCTGCTCTCTTGTACAGTGGTGTAAATCAAGAATGCTCCAGGGGTGAGTTGGATTTGATAGAGTCCAGAGTGAAACCAGACCTTAATTCCAAGGCAGATCATATTCTCCATGTGTAACCAGTAGAATAACTTGTGTAGCTTTATCCTGGAAATAATGCATGTCTTATGCCCAGCTAAGGGCTCCTCCTACCTCTGTTTCCATAACCCAACACTAGAACAATATTTATTTTTTCTCTTTGATGCATATGAGCCATTTCCTTTCAATCAAAGTGCTTACAGATAATTTCACCATGCTGGTTCAAGGTATGTGTTGCTTTTTATCCGACAGGTATCATTCTGGTTTTATTACACATTGAGTCCAGACTTTTGCTTGCTTGTGTACAAGAAAAAGCACTCCAGTTAATTCCCAGCATTATAATATTCTACTGGGAACTTCAGTAGAGACTCTATGGGCTCCCAAGAAAATTAACCCAGGCTTTCCACTCGAGACTTCATTGGTTTTAAATCAAGATCACAGAGCAACTATAGGCTGGTTAATGACAACTAGAAGAAAAAAAAATTGCACTGATGAGTCCAAAAGACCTCAAGCTACACTAACCAAAAGGCTGCTTTTTTTGTCCCAATCTTCAGCAACGCAAACTCTCAAGGAAAGCCTTTGCAGTGCCTAAAATGTGCAACACAAACAAGATTGCTTTTATTCTCTTCCATGGCATTAAAAATCTCCTAGGCTTCTTTCAAGCCAGAAAAGCCTCAAATCTTTTATGGAAATTGCTCTAGCTAGAAGGGAGTAGATATACCATGACCATCCAAAGAGGTGTGGAACCTCAAGAACAGGTTGCTTTGCTTTGCCAAAGGAAAAACGCATGGTTGCAATGATGCTGCTAAGGAGCTTTGTGCTGGATCATGTGAAGGAAGGGAGCATTTGAATCTTAGAGTCAGTCATGTTTCAGCACAGCAAAATACGGAGACTCTGGCTGAGCAATTAGTTTAGGGATGGGAGTAGCTGTTCCCTTTTAGTTCAAGGCAAGCTGTGACCATGAGGTCCTGTTCAATCCAACACACTGGTGGCTCCTTGGAAATTGCATTTCTAGGCTCCCTGACTGACACAACTATTAGCTATAAAAAGACGAAGGATCAGAAATCCTCTTTTTTCATTGTTCCACCTGCTCAGGCAGACATGGGAGCAGTGGACACTGTCTACGAAGGTCTGAAGAGGTGAGCATCCTCCCTCCTGCAAGCCCATCTCAAATGCTGAGGTAGGGTTTGTCCTACCGCATCCACCCCATGAGCCACCAGCAGTGATAAGATGCTGGAAATGGGCTTTTTTTTTCTGGTTGAGAAGGTTTGATCAGGGAATTCCTTGCCAGTGAAATGGCACACTCCTGCTCTTCTGTGACAATGGATTTGTCTGTAACCAATCAACCAAATGTTTTTTGTGTCCATTTTCCCCAGCAAGAAACAAGGGTGGTGACAGAAGAAGCAAGAGAAAGAACAGAAAATAATAAAATAAACCAAATTTCCTTAACCTACCACCACTCCCCAATGTAGGCAACAAGGTGGCAATGCTGTAATTATCTTGGAGCATGCCACAATGGGGAGGTGACCCAATGAGCCCACACCCTCCAAAAGTAACTCCCAAAACCATGAAGTCAGCGAGGCAAGGCTAAGCTGATGTCTGGATAGGCTTTATAGCCCCAAAATTCATTTACAAGGGACACCTGCATGGAAAAAAGCACATAGTAATGTGCATAGTAATTCAGTTAGGAACAGATTTTCCTTCTCGGTTCAACCGCGTCACCTTGTTAAATCCAGGTAAATGACTCCTGATGATGGTGATCTAGGAGAGTGAGTCAGAAACTCTAAACCCTCCTATTTTTAGCACAAGATCAAGCATTTTGGACCCAACATACTGTAATTCCTTCCCTCCACGCCTTTTCTGTGGTTGCTTCTTAATGGAGATGTACAGTTCCTCTCTGTATCAGGAACTGCATGGAGAAACATTTTGTCCTTGTGACAGACACAGCCTGACTAAAGGCTGCTGGCCTTTTATTCTTCTTTGGTTTTTTTTGGCAATTTCTCCTTTGGCTGATGAAACTCTCCCTGAGGCAGGAGAGTTTTGCTTTCTCAGGCAGCGGGCTTGCCAGGTGTGCTCCCCTAGCCTCTCGCTGCTCTAATTATTAGCATGAGGACAAACAGATGAGAAGCTACAAATGGGGCCAGGTCCACCTGAAAACAAAAATAAATTAATATATCATCTCTGAAAACCCCAGGCCAAGATGTGAAAGCATCTGATGGGGAGTGATGGAAGGGCCTGATTGGCCAAATGTTGGCAAACACATGTCACTGCTGACTCCGGGGCAATGTGTGAGCTCACTTTCCACATAAGCACCAGTTTACTGAAGGGAGAAGAAAGGCATCCCCAGCACTACTACATCCTCCAGTAAAAAGGAATTATCCAGGTGATGGTAGGAAATAGGCAACACTCTGTACTCGTCGGGAGAATGAACCAACACAGCATGAAGAACCTCCTGCTGCTTCTGCCTTCTCTCCAAATGTGTGCTAAACTGTTCTGCCTGTGGATCCAGGCTATCCATAGAGGATCTGAATTTATGCTGGAAATGGAGACCCAATCCCGTGATTCCTACCAAATTTAAAGAGAAAAAAATAAAGCAGATGAAGATGCAGTGGTGATGATAGCACTAAATAACCTACTGGGTCATTGCTGCTCACTCAGGTCTGTGGAGACATATCCTTGTGCTTTCCTTCCAGGTTTTCTATGATGAGGAAAGTCTTTATTGTGCTTTTTTTGTTGGTTTTCTTTTTTTTGAGGAGCTGATGACTTTCAATGGGAAAGGGCAGAGCAGGACACAGAAATTAGAGATTACTTGAGGTAATTTCATCTTGACAGGCTGCTGCCAATTCCTGAGCTCGATCTTTATCCAAAGACCTAAAAACTGTGTCAGGCTCACAGTAATGTTTAACCCCCTATGGAAAACACTTGTTTCCACTACTGTTGGCTTAACTAGAACCAAACTAGGTTTTAGTCATAGCTAGCCCTAGCTCCAGCGTGGCAAAGGCATAAACTTAAACTGCTACCAGCATCTTCCCTGGAGGAAAATAGGCAACCCCTCACCATGGCAAATGATGCTGATGAAAGGCTAGCTGAAAATGTCCATTGTCTGGAGCACATTGCTTTGAAAAGCAATGCAACAAAAACATAGGCACCTTCGTGGCAGTGGGTTTGATTATTTTAAGGAGACTGCATTGTCAGAGTGAAGCTGTTGTGAATTAATTGCTTTCAGTGATGGGACTGAAGCTGCAGTGAGTCTGGGACTTTTCCAGCTTTCGCCATTTGAGCAACCTGCGTTGGATCCATGGAGCTGGCAAATGAGTCATGAACAGATGCTTGAGAAAATTGGATCATTTACAAAGTGTTTACAAATACTTCCTGCTGGCCCCTTGCCAATTCTGACATCCTCCCCACTTTGAGAAAACATGTGGGTACAACCTCAGGAGTTGTCCTCAGGGTGCTTTCTGATGGGATTGGTGCTGAAAGCACGGGGGGCTTTACCCACTGCAAACACTTTAATCTGCCTCATGAACACATCCACAAGACGCAATGTCATCCATGCAGCCTGACTGGGGGAGCGGAGGTGGCCACTGGCACTTCTGGGTACAAGACACAGCCCCAACTTGAAGGCATTTTGAATTAATTATATGGAAATGGCTTGTTTTAAACACACAGCCCAGCAGTAACTGGAGTTATTTCTCCTTTGCTGACACGTTTTGCTGATACATGTAGAAAATTTGGGTGTTCTGACCCAAGGTATCCCCCTGAATGCCAGACAAGAAGGATTTGGGTCATATTTCTAAGGTAAGAAAAACAGTAGTGCCCCAGGCCCCAGGCTGAGAAAGACCTTCTTGAGCGGGTCCAGAGGAGGGTCACAAAGATGATTGGGGGCTAGAGCACCTAACCTTCAAGGTCAGGTTGTGAGAGTTGACGATGTTCAGCCTGGAGAAGGGAAGGCTCCAGGGAGACCTTAGAGCATCCTTCCAGTACTTAAAGGGGTCTACAAGAAAGGTGGAGAGGGACTCTTTATCAGGGAGTGTAGTGATAACATGAGGGTAATGGTTTTAAACTGGAAGAGGGTAGATTTAGACTGGATATTAGGAAGAAATTCTTTACTGTGAGAGTAGCGAGGCACTGGCACAGGTTGCCCAGGGAAGTTGTGGATGCCCTCTTCTTGGAAGTGTCAAGGTCAGGTTGGAGAGGGCTTTGGGAAACCTGGTCTAGTGGGAGGTGTCCCTGCCCATGGCAGGGGTTGAACTGGATAAGCTTTAGAGGTTCCTTCCAACTCAAACCATTCTATGATCTATAAGATCACACACTGGCATGAGTTGGAGCACCAGGCTGGTCTGAGATGTGCCAGGTAGCCCAGGGGAAGCTCGTGTGGCCTCTCAGATGTGGGCATCACACTCTCCTTCATGTGCATTTTGCAGTGCAGCATCTGGAACTGGATGTGGTAACTTCACAAAATCTCTGGGATTGACTGCTGCACATCAGGGACAGATGCATTAGCTGGGGTTTAAGGAAGTATTAGCAGGCATGGATGGAGGTATGGCAAAGACATTTGCATGGCTTTCTTCCTTTGCTGAATTTCTGTTCTTGCACCAGAACTTTTGACATCGGTTGACTTACAAATTCAACAGTGACTTTGAGGAGCCCAAAGATTTTGGTTTAGAACTGAACAAGATGTGGCTTACAGCCTGCAGGGGATCTGGTGATGGGAAAGGCAAAGGTTGATTCTTTCTTTAATGTACAAAATCCATAACAAACTACTTAATGTACCACCAGGGTCCTGCTGTCTTGGCCAGTGGGTTTGACCACTTACCTGAACCATGAAAGAGCATGAGTAGTGCTCAGCCTCTGCCTGCTTTCAGGACAGGCACCTCTCTGAGACAAGCCCTGGGAGGGCAGACAGAAGGGTAAGGCTGTGCTTGGGATTCTGCCTCCAGTCCAGCACATCCCAAACACATCCTGGATCTTGTGACAGGTTTGTGCCTTTTACACAGTGTTTGGTTATGGTTTAAAATGCCTGCATGGTATAGCAGCATCCCTTGGGGCTGTCTGGGGACTTAGGCTGCTGTGGCAGGGCATCTAAGGGGATAAAAATCACCACCTTCTTTCAGCTGACTTCTTACTGATGCTAGACCTTTAAGACGAGCAGCAATGCTGATACAAGTTGGCACATGCATTGCAAATACTCCAGAATAAAACTTTCCTCTATGCAGGTACTTCCTGATTCTGCTCTCTTCCAAATATCTGTTCTTTGAGCCCCCAAATATTGCTCTGAAACACAGATTTAATGTAACTAAGGGGCTCCAGACCAATCACCACATCAGGTGCCTTTCTCCCTACAGCTCACTTACAGCCAGATTCTCCATCTTGCCTTTCCATTTGCCAGGAGCACTGCAGCTGGACACCCTTGCCCAGGCAGAGAGCATCCTCATCAGCTCTTAAAACTCCTGTTTTAATGGAGAAAAAGGGTCCTTGGCTGGACTCTCCTTCTCTGGGCCGTGCTTCCCAGGCGTGCTGAGCCCTGTCTGAAGCCCTACACTGCTGCGGCAGCAACGGCAGAGGGAGCACACACTGCTGCCTGCTGGGCACCGCAGCTTTTTACCCAGATATGACTTTTAATTTTAATTTTCTAGCAACAGAGAGGTGGACTGGCCCCATAAACCCCTCTCAGTGATTATTCCTGATTGGCACGGCAGGCCCTGAGTGAGTGCAGCTCGGAGGTATCGGCTGGGAAGAGCTTTGCTTTGGCAGTGTGAGAATAAATCCTGCAGTGCGGTTGTGGTTTGCTTCCTTGTAGGAGGCTTGGAAATATTGATTGGGACTGGAGAAGAGATGTGCACAGGAGAAAGAGCACAAGATTTGGGGATTTTAAAATGATATAATTGGATTCCTGAATTTAGCACAGTAAGCAGGAAGGTCAGCAACAGCATCCATCCAGGGGATAAAGAAGGTTTTCTCAGCCTTGCTTGCCTGAGTGGCCAACGCAGGATCATCCCAGATGATTTCTCGTGGGGAAATGATGTGCCTGAGCAAATGTTTTTGGAAATGTCTTTGCTGATAGGTCAAAACAGTGGTGTTGCCTCCACGTGTGTCATGTTAGGCTGTTTTTCCTGCGGTGCAATGGGACACAATGGTCATTCATCTGGTTGGGGCTGGACGCTCTTTCTGAAGGATGGAAGATGGCTTTTGGTTTCCAGGGATGGCCCACAGCTACACTTACCAGTACTTTCTGTCACTAAAAATATTTAAAATATTTTAAATTTGTAGCTTTTAAGCAGCTGTGGGGGGCAGAGACAGTATCCCGTCACATAGGGGATGGCGCTGAGCTGCCCTGGAGGGTTCACTCCAAAAGCAGAGACTAACCTGGTGCTACTTTTACTCCAAAACCTCAACATCTGCCCTTGGCCCAGGGGATGAGGCCATGCACCAGCATCCCCACCCAAAGCAGAGACTCGCCTAAACATCACCCAGGTCCAGGTGGGAACTTTTGGCTGTTAAACTGTATGATTATTATTATGTATAGGAAACATATATTAACCTTTTATATGCAGTTAAACATTTTGAGAGACCTGGGAGACCCAAAGCAACAAAAAGCCCATGTTTTGCAAATTACCTCTTGTAGTTTTCAGGTATGGAAACCTCTCCTGGGGCTTCCCTGCTCCCCGGCTGCCTCTGGCCAGCTGATTTTCTGGCTGCGTTTCCATGGAAACAAAAACTGGATGGGTGAAAAGAGGGGGAAAAAAAGTTCTTGCAATAGGTGACATTTCTCAGCTCAGAAAGTGGGATTTTCCCAAGGCTGGAGTTTTTTTTGAAGGATTTTTTTTCTCAAGAGAGCAGGGGGTGAGACATATCCCAGTGTGGAGGTAAATGGGTAGCGGTGGGTTGCCTTTGCTGGCTGCTGCATTCAGAGCAGCAGCATAGGTCTTGAGGCTTTAATGCTATTATTTATGACCACTGTGCTGTTATAGAGGTGGTGAGTGGGTTAAAAGATAGTATGGCTGGGGCAGGAAAAGGTGGCTGCCCCATCCTGGTTGAGCCTGCTCAGTGGTGTGACCTGAAGGGATGGTCTCAGCCAGCTGATGCCTCCTCTCTGTGTCTGCATGGGCATATAATGATGCTTGATGCTTGTTTCCTTTATATCTCTGCTATGAGGCTTCATTAAAAAGCATCCGCAAAGTCTTTGAAGTCCTCAGCTGGACATCTTGCAAGATAAATGTAAGTAGTCACAGCAACACCATCCTGTCAGGTAGGGCTGCCACAAAGACTTCGACTTTCAATGAAGATATCAAACCCAAAGTATACTGCAGCCAGCTCAAAGCAAACCTGAAATTATGGTCTCTGCAGGGAGAAATGACAGCTCTGCTATGGAGATCAAGGATTTATGGAGATGGTGCAGCCAGATCTCTCTCTGATAGCTGATATGACATATCAGGTGTCAGGGTAGCTCCTATTCCTAAGAGGTTAAACAAGTCGAGCGATCAGGAGAGGCTGACATGCTGGTCCGGGTGAGGAGTGAATCATTAAGTTATATCCCCATTACTGAGACAGGCAGCAGCAGCTCAGTGAGGTTTTCGTAGCCTCAGATGAGCTGTACGACAGCAAAATAAACATCTGATGTAAGGTTAGGTGCTCTGAAATGTGAAATAATAATCAGGATAGTTGCTTATTGCTGAGCCAAGTGAGATTCTTTGTCATATACTGCAAGGTCCTGGTGTGGACTGGTGGTTTGTATATGCGTGTGCGTATCTGTACATAGCATTAGATATATTTCTTTTAATATTTTAGGTATTTGTTTGCATTAAAAAATTATTATAGCCTGTTTCAATTGAAAACTACTTTTAAAGTGTCACAGGATGTGGAAGAGAGGATTCAGGGCAGCTTCTGGCTCCCAGTGGAGAAAGAGGCTGGTTACAGGTTCAGGGACCCCAGCATGAGGAGCACTGGGGATGGACCATGTCTAGCAAAAAGAAGCAATGTCCTTTGGACATCAACAAGGAGACAGAAGATATACAGATGGATATATGCATGTATATGTATGCATATACAATATATACATACATATATATGTATATACAAACATACAAATATGCACACATATATGTGTATATATATGCATGTATGGATGTATATACACATACATAAAAAAACAACCAGCATGAATCACAATACACTTATACATGCATACATACATATATATATATGTGTGTGTGTGTGTATATATATATATATAAACCACACAGGCACACACTTGCTAGCATTTATACTGGAGTACATATACCTGAGGTTATCTCTGACCTAAGGCTGCTGAGATCCCTGTTCCTTGCTGTGGTTATTTGTATTTACATGTGCTGGAAAGTGCTGCCACTCCCCTCCCATCTTCTTCTTTGCATGTTTGGGCATTCTAACATTATTTATCTTCTCTCAAACCCAGGACATTTTCTATAGGAATAGGATAAGGAAGTTTAAGAAGCAAATTGCAGAAGGAGAAATACCATCTTGTGCCTGCAAACTTAACCTTGGGAACCACGGATGTTGGTAGGGTCAAGGGGGAGGAACCAAGTTCTTATTTTAACATGCTTATGACTAACAAGCCACAAGATATATGCTGAAGTGATGCTCCGGCACCCTTCCAGACTGCAGTAGCAAGGAGGGGCAGGGGCTGCACTGTGTGGAGCAAGTGGCTCTGTGTGCGTGTACTGCAGCACATATGGCGAGCCTGGCCACATGCTGCTCCAGAGCCATGAAATCCGGAAGCACACGGGCACACGCCACGGAGAAAATATCAGCTCGGATCTCTAGCTGGCTCCATTACCTGAACTAATGGCTTTTCACAGTGGAAAGGATTTATTTAAAACTGCTTCTCAAAAGAGAAGAAAATAAAATCAGTTATACAAGAGGATGCTGATTGCAGAGCTACTCACGGCAAAAGGTTTGGGATTTTTAAGTGATTTCAGGAGCTGGAGTGGTGGGAGATGCAGTGGCCAGGGGCCATTGTACAGCAGCACCAGCAGAATAGATAAGCCTGAGAACACATAACCAAAAAATATCTTCTGTCTCCTTGTTGCTGTCCAAAGAACGTCACTTCTCTTTGCTGGACATGGTCCATCCCCAGTGCTCCTCATGCTGTGGCCCCTGAACCTGTAATCAGCCTGGGAGCTAAGAGCTGTCCTGATTCCCATTAAATAATCATCTTTTCTACATCTTGTGACACCTTAAAAGTTGGTTTTCAAGTAAGGCAGATAATAATTTTTTTTAAATAAGCAGCCATCTAAAATATTTAAAAAATACATTTACTGCTAACCTCCATTCCTCATACTTGAGGAGCTTCTCTCAGTCTGCAGTTTACCTGAGTGAGTTGTTCCTGATTTCATTGTCAGAGCATTAAGAGAAAGTTTCATTATTCTAATTTAGCATGAAAATACATTTAAATAGCATTTCAGTTTGCCCTTTCACAGTATTAAGTAACTGCAAGAATCTTTTCAAGAGCAATTGCCCACAGCTTTTTGTGCAAATATTCTCTTTACAAAAGTCTCATGATGATTTGGGAGAAGCAATAGGGGAAAAAAAAAAGCTTCACTAACAAAATAAAGGAGAATAGTGTAATACCCAATACAGTCTTATTTATCCTGTAGCTAATTACAATTATAATTTGCCATATAAAGGAGGCATCTCAATGTCAAATTTCATAAAAGAGATTAACTCTCAAGGAAAGAGGAAGTGACGGGGGTCTGAGAGTATCACAAGTGCCCACCAGCACAAGCACACCCCTTTCCTTGGGGTTGGAGCTGTCAGCTCAGTTCCAGCTACACCCCTGGGCACCAGGCAAGTCAATGTGCGCTTGACTGATAGAAATCTTTAGTTATTTTATTAAAATTATAGTATCACATAATGGTTCGGGTTGGCAGGGACCTTTAAAGATCATCAAGTGCAAGCCCCCCTGGCATAGGCAGGGGCATTTTCCACTAGATCAAGTTGCTCAAAGCCCCATTCAGACTGACTTTGAACACTTCCAGGGAGGGAGGATCTACAAGCTCTCCGGGCAGCGTGTTCCAGTGCCTCACCACTCTCAATGTAAAAATTTCTTTACCTCTTCATAGGAGAGGTGTTCCAGCCCTCTGACCACTTTTGTGGCCCTTTTCTGGGCCTGCTCTAACAGGCTCACATCTTTCTTGTGGAGAGGACCCGAGAGCTGGACACAGTACTCCAGGTGGGGTCTCACCAGAGCAGAGAAGAGGTGGAGAATCACCTCCCTTGACCTGCTGGCCATGCTTCTTGTGTTGCAGCTCAGGATAGGGTTGGCTTTCTGGGCTGCAAGTGCACATCACTGGCTCATGTCCAGCTTTTCACCCTCCAGTGACCCCAAGTCCTGCTCCACAGGGCTGTCCTCAATCCATTTTTTCCCCAGCTTGTATTGATACTGCAGATTGCCCTGATCCAGGTGCAGGACTTTGCACCTGGCCTTGTTGAACTTTATGAGGTTCACACGGATCTACTTCTCACATGATGACACTGAATCTCTATGATAATTTTGAAATGCTTCAAAGGCCAAAATGTGAAATGATGTTAAAGCATCAGTTTGACAGGACTTCAATCTGTTCAGTGGGATTGTCGCTGGGGAGCAGGTTTAAGAGAGCAGTGCTACTATATAGTAAAGATGTTTTAAAACCAGTGCCCACAGACTCTTCCCTGAATGAGGAACTTTCTCTGTCATGCATTCATGGCCTTAGTATTTATCCAGCTCCCTGTGAGGTTAGTGAATGGTGACCTGCAAGAACACATTGAATTATCAGCTAATAAATCAAATTGCTTGTCCTGAAAGAGGGTTGCAATATCAGTGTGGTTATGCAGGCAGAGACCAGAAATATTCAGGTTATATCCATGGTGTTTTCCTGAAAACTAATGAGAATGAGCTGCATGGTATTGGTTACCCATCAGGTTTATCAATGGAAAATTTGCTCATAATCTTTCTGACGTGTGCTCCCAGAAGCTATGTGAAAAGGATGCAAGTCCCAAGAAGACCATCTCTGAGAGGGCCTGTTTAATTAAATCTTCCACAAGACATCAATCACCTGTTAAATGTAACCTCTTAGGGAATGGAAGTAAGTTATTGGACTTTAGAAAAGCCTTTGACACCATTTCCCACAGCAATCTCCTGGAGAAACAAAATGCCCATGGCCTGGACATGCATACTCTTTGCTGGATAAAATACTGTCTGCATGTCCAGGCCCAAAGAGTAGTGGTGAATGGAACTAAATTCAATTGGCAGCCAGTCACAAATGGTGGCCCCTGGTGCTCAGTGTTAGGGCCAGTTCTGTTTAACATCTTTATCAATGACCTGGACAAGGGCATCGAGTGCTCCCTCAGCAAGTTTGCAGATGACACTAAGCTGGGCAGCAGTATTGATCTGCTCGAGGGTAGGAAGGCTCTGCAGAGGGACCTAGACAGGCTGGATTGATGGTCTGAACCCAGTTGCATAAGGTTCGACGAGGCCAAGTGCCAGATCCTGCACTTGGGTCACAACAATCCCATGCAATGTTAAAGGCTTGGAGATGAGTGTCTGGAAAGCTGCCCAGTAGAAAAGGACCTGGGGGTGCTGCTTGACAGTCAGCTGAATATGAGCCAGCAATGTGCCCAGGTGGCCAAGAAGGCCAACAGCATCCTGGCCCGTATCAGAAATGGTGTGGTCATCAGGAGTAGGGAAGTGATTTTATCCCTGTACTCAGCACTGGTGAGGCCATACCTTGAATACTGTGTTCAGATTTGGGTTCCTCACTGCAAGAAGGACATTGAAACACTGGAATGTGTCCAAAGAAGGGCAATGAAGGTGGTGAAGGGTCTGGAGAACAAGAACTATGAGGACTGGCTGGGGGAACTGGGTTTGTTTAGTCTGGAGAAGAGGAGGCTGAGGGGAGATCTTATCACTTTCTACAACTACCTGAAAGCAGGTTGTGGTAAGGTGGGTGTTGATCTCTTCTCCCCAGTAGTAAGTGATAGGATGAGAGGAAATGTCTTCAAGCTGCACCAGGGGAATGTTAGATTAGATATTAGGAAAAATTTCTTCACCAAAAGGGTTATCAGGCACTGGAACGGGCTGCCCAGAGAAGTGGTGGAGCCATCATCCCTGGAGGTATTTAAAACTTGGGTAGATTAGGTGCTTAGAGACATGGTTTAGTAGTGGACAGGTTGCGGTTGGACTTTATTATCTTAAAAGTATTTTCCAACCAAAGGATTCTGTGATTCTATGATTCTAAGTGCAAACCAAGAGGTTTAAAGGATCTGGGAAGAGAAGGACCACAACAGTTGGAGTCACTTGAACCTCCACTGCTCTGGTGAGTGGCCACATTACCAATGAGACGCATTGCCCAGAATGAGACCAAACCTAGTTTCCAAATTATAGATGTTCTCTCAACTCTACCACAAAATAAAGCACTTATACTCCTTCGTTTGATGGACTCAGGGATTTGGGTAGTGGTAATCCCAAGCACAAATACAATCTGGGGGGAGAATAGCTCGAGAACAGTCCCGAGGAGAAGGACTTGGGGGTGTCAGTTGACAAAAAACTCAACATGAGCTGGCAACGTGCAGTTGCAGCCCCAACTGCATCCTGGACTGCATCAGAAGAAGTGTGGCCTGCAGATCAAGAGAGGTGATTCATAGAATCATAGAATCGTAGAATCATAGAACCATAGAATCATAGAATGGTTTGGGTTGGACTGGATGATTTTTAAGGTCCCTTCCAACCCAAACCATTCTATGATTCTATGATTTGTAGGCACTGGATTAACGTTTCCAGGCATCAGGCTAATTAGTTGAACAGTGATGCTGCAGTGACCTTGTCAGGTGACCTTGGAAAAGAGCAGTTTGTTGTTTGTGACTTAATCATTAGAAGTAGATAACAGCTCCTTCCTCCCATGGAGCTGGCTCTGTGGATTGAGATCTCATTGGGGTGAGAAGTGCTACAGCTTAGGCATAGGAAATATCAGGTGAAATGCTATCTGCGTGTGTCAGTGCTGCATGAGGCAGTGGAATGATGATGATGATGATGATGATGATGATGATGATGATGATGATGATGATGGCGGTGGTGGTCAGGGAAAACCTTGTTCATAACACAACTGAGCAATTAAGAAGCATTCACTACAAAGGCCTTAATCTATGCAATTTTAGGCAAGACAAATTATTGTGAAATCATGTATTCAAATGCTGTATTCCATGCTTCAGAGGGTGAAAGCCCTCTCTGCGACTCCTTGTACCACCACAGCTTTCGAGTATCTGGTCTCTAACTAAAAATAAAACCCTAAGGAAAAAAGAACAAGTCTCCTGCCAGCAGCCTGGCACGGAGGCAGAGCACAGTCGCTGCCAGGCATGTGGTCTCTTTGTCCTTACAGGTCAAACCTGGAGTCGAGTTAAGGATGCCAAGTCTCCAGATCGACGCTTGGAGCCAGAGCTGCCTCTCGCCTGTCTCTTGCCTGTCTCCTGCATGGCAGCCCATGACCAGGAGCCCCACTGGACCCCTGCCCAGGGCTCAGCCACACAGGGGTACCAGAGCCCAGTGTTGAGGTTGAGGGAAGGTCTGAGGGCATCACCTGAGCTAAGAAGTGTCCTCTCCCCTTCACCACCATACATTGAATGAAGGCAGGGGCAAAACCAAAGCATTTTCCCAACCTCAGAGGCCCACAAGCTTCTAACCCACACCTGTGAACAGCTGGAAATTGTGAGATGTCTACTCCAGGGCCAGTGCAAGACAAGTGGAAATAGAAAACTCACTTTGCCCGCGCTTTCTCTCACCTCCCTTTCACCAGTTGCCCAGGGACCAAAGCCTGTTTTCTAGGGAGGACATGAGAGAAAGGCTGGGCTGGGGCCTGGTCCAGTTTGCATCCTCCTCCTTCCCAAAATCTGGGATAAACCACTGCAGTACCAGCCCATCCAAATTACAGGAGAACTGTAAAAGCCACGTCTGAGCTTCCATAGTGTATTCTTCATTTCACGTCAGGACTGTGACCTTCAGTCCCAACCAGCACGAATCTTCTGTTAAGCACAGGGAAATAAAGAAAACTAAACATAACTCACACAATACAAGATTTGCAGAAAAAAGTGAAATGTTGAGGTTACACCTTACTCCAAATCATCACATAAACAGAGCATCATTAAAACAACATTCCTGGGAAAGTCACCTCTCCGCCATCTTCTCCTGTTCTGTCCTACCCTCCTTCTAACTCCCAAGGCAAGGAGTTGAGAGGTTACAAATAAAACCCTAAAGGAGAGAAGCTTTGACATTGATTCCAGCAACTGGGTTTTCTGCTCTGTCTCAAAAAGGTGGCAAATCTGTCACTCAGCTCTTACAGGTTATCCTCAGCGAGCTCAGACGTAAGCCCAGTGTCTTTATTAAACCCACAGCCTGGCAGAGGAAAGGTGTCTGTCTGAATTGCAATAGAGTTCATTTTAAAACAGTTGGTTTGTTTTGATTTAATGAATTATTGAATGCAGGGATAAAGTTTTCAGACACAGTTTCTTGTTTCTATGTACCAAGGCCTTGCAGGTGGCTCTGGTCACTTCAGTGGACGCCTATGGCTCTGGTCTGGCATTTTCTGGGTCTTGTAACGTAGAAAACTAAGATGTTCTTCTGTCTATGCATATATATGTCTAGATGGATAGACGTGCACTGTAAAAATATGTACACGTAGACATACACAACTGGAAAGCCTTACCATGTTCCTCAGGAAACACTGGCCAGCTTTCCTTTTAACTATCACTGGGCTGAACTTTGTTTCTGGCCAACAGTAGTGTCACTGGAAGACACTGCAGGAGAAGACCTGCTGTTTGCACAGCAAGGAGGGGTAGAAAAGCTTCTGCAGTCTGTAAAGTTCAGACTACTCCAAAACCTGGCTGTTTTTTTCATCTGGGGAATCAGATCCACAAGAGTCATATGAGGATGTGCACATTTAACTGCAGCTTGGTTTTAAGAAGCCAAAGTTATTTCCAACATTGTCACGCTTTCAAAGCTGGGGTGACTGATTTACCTATGAAGGTGTGACCTTCTGCTGTCAGTACATGGCCTCCTTCTATGGAGCCAGGTCTGTGCATCTAAAGGCTGAGAGTCAGTAACCACTGAGGTTTAACAGCGACTCTGATGCCATCATGTACGACCTTCTCCTTGCTGGGGAGGAGAATCTCCAGCACAGGGGAACCAGTGAAGTTGAGCAGCCTGAGCAATAGAGAGGTCTGTCTTTTCAGTGCTCAGTGTCAGGTCCTGCCCCTCCTTCTGCCCTTTGGGGTCCCCTCCTGCTTACCTGCCCAGCCCAGCATTGAGGCCCACTGCTTCCCCCTTGCTTCCACTGCCACAATCCTTCCTTTTCCCCCTCTATGCTCAGCTGGGAGGCAGGGGGACAGGAGCCAGCCTTTCTCTGCAGGAAAACTTTCCCATTTATTTATGTTTCCCTCCTGCCCACGGAGATCCCACCGATCTCTGAAAATTGTATGAAGTTATTTGCTTGAGCAAACTGACAGCAGCCTCAGGGCTAAATTTTTGATCCGCCAGTTTTCTGCCATCTACAAAAATCGCTGCAACACAGGCATGTGCAGCGTTGGGCACAGCAGGGATCATGCAGTGCACGGAGCTGGTACAGCTTGCCATGGGCAAGAGGAGTCAGCAGAGCTGGACCTCCATCCTCCTGCACGTCACGTCTGGCTTGGCAGCAAGGGGACGGCTGGTGTTTTTCAGTTCCCAGCATCCTGGTGTGACATCTCCATCCCAGCACAGTGGGAGGCACCAAAGAAAGCACAGAGAGGTTGTGCTGTTGAAGCAAACCAGAGATGCAAAGGCTTCAGCTGCCTTTAATGTCTCTCTCTTGGTCTTGGGTCCCAGGAGAACTCCTCCTTCTATTTCTCAAGCAAGGGAGGAGTAGGAATCCATCACCCAGCCCTATCCAGGATGAAGTTTTTCCAGCACTTGCTGGTAACACTTTGGCTGTGACTCTTCTCTCCAATGAAAGGTATTTTTCAGTGTGCATCACTGTCTCATATCCTGAGGCTTTTCTATGCACTCAAAGAAATTCCAAATAATCACACTGACACCAGTGATGTTTCAACCTTTACACCTCTGGGATGAATACTGTCAAAATAGTGCAATATAACAGACAAAACTGGATTCAAGCACAGGAGGAAAGAGATGGAGTCAGGAAACTGTAAGCTAAGGAGGCCCAAAGCCTACACTGGGTAGGTAAAACTCCCCACCCCAGCTTCTTTAAGATGTACACAGATTATCACGCCCTGAAACTTTGTTCTTTAATTGAATGGAATGAACAAATGTAGATGAAACCACAGGTACTGTGCACTCACAGGGGTAATGAAAAACACATCCATCATCCAGCTGATACTGAGGGGTTACATACTGTGCCAGAGGGACAAAGAATATATTCTGTGCAGGACTAAACTTTGTATCTGCTGACTTCAGCTTATGGTTCCTCACTGACTGCTGGACCTCACCCTTCAGCGATGAGGACAAACTGCCTGAGGGAAGTGCTGCTTGTGGTTGGTAGACATGCAAACTGGGAAATGCACAGGGAAAAGTTATACTTGTAGGAATTGAGTACAAGGCCAAGTAAAAAGCCATGGCAGTGAAGAACATTGTCCATCACAGACAAGTGCTCTGTTATGAGCGGGATGTGGATGGAAATCTGTGCAGGGGAGTCCCCCAGCTCATACCATTCCTGTTGGTGAGCACCGCAGCAGCATTGGAAAGGAAGGAAATGCTGCCTGCCCTGGGAAAAATGTCATCTCTGGTCCCTAAAATGGGTAGAATCTGGGTTACCATCTTGTAGTGATACTTGCTTGCCATTCTCAATTGACACCTTTGAGATTGCCAAATTCTGAAGCCATCTCTGTCTTTGCTTCAGTCTTTGGAAGCAGATGGGTCTGGCTGAGAAGCAAATGAGAACATCAGCTCTACACACACACTGTTGTCCACAATCGGACATCTAACTCCACACTTGAGGGTCCAATGAGTGACCTGATTGTCAAAGACATTGACCATCCAAATTCCGCATGAAGTCATAAAAAAAGATCAATACATTTAACAAAAATGAGCTTTCTCACAGTCTCACTGGTGAATTTTAAAAATGATTCAGCTCTCCACAGCTGTGCAGGAAAATCTGTAAATCAAGAAGCTACTCCAGGCAAGATTTAAAATGCTCTAATTGCCTGTTGGATTTATGACAAAAGTATCACAAGAGGCAAACTGGTTTCAATACTTCATTGGCATAATTTATGGAAAAAAATATAACTATTCTTCTGTAATAAGTCATTATTACATTAAGTTTAGTGTTCAGACTTTCCCCATTAATATTGCAGCATTTTATTAAAAAAAAAGTGTATAATTGATAATCAGAAGTCCTTGAAGATTAGAGAAATTAAATATTTTAGTGCAGTGATTTAAAAAAAACAACTGCAAAGCGAGAACACCATCTGGGATTTTGCTGTGAGACATTATGGGAGACAGATAAGCAGCACAGGCCACATACTCCTCTTGCTACCCCAATGGAATTTGGACTGATCCTGTTGAAACACAGTGAGTTTCAAGGGATAGCCCAATATATTTTTTAAATGTAGGTTTAATATTTTATATAAATCCTACTAATGCCCATCAGCCTCCATTATTAGTTGTGTTCACATCCACAGGGTATGCTGATTAATCCCATAATACCCTTCTTCACTTCTATAGCTCATTTTCAAGTTACCAGAGCTCTAGGCAAACATAAAGGTGTGGTTATGCAGTCATCCTCAGACATGATCTCCATAACTTCAAATATTACCAATGTAAGGATGCAAGATTTGGCCATCACCAAAGGAAGGCATACAGTGCCTAGGATGGTATGGGGACACCCAGAGGAGCTGCCAATGGGGGAACACACTGGCTGCGACCTCCTCCAAATCTGGGGAAGGCACTATGTCTTGCAAACCTGTAGGTAGATGAATATAATGATTAAAGAGAAGACTTGGAGGGCAGACTGCATTATCTCTCAAGGTTTCCCAGAAGACATCATAGGGCTGCAAAAGACACCACGTGGGGAAAAAGCCCGAAAGAGTGCTCTGTGCTGTGGGGCTGGGGCTGTGTGGCTGTGAAATGGTGTGAAGTATGTGGGGATGGACCTGTGCTCTGCCAGGTATCCCCCCTTCCCTGCCTCATGTGAGGTGGATGAGGGATGGAAGAGGACTGTGAAGGTTAGAAGAGGAGTGTGAAGGGTTGAAGAGAAGGATGAAGGATTGAAAAGGGCAAAGAGTGGAAGAGGAGGGTGAAGGGTGGAAAAAGAGGGAGAAACATGGAAGAGGAAGTTGAAATGTGGAAGAGGAAGGTAAAGGGTAGAAGAGGAGAGTAAAGGGTGGAAGGGGAGGGTGATAGATGGCAGACGATGCTGAAGCAGCTTTTCTGTCCCTGCTACTCCTGAATGTATTATTTCTAGCAGCTGGAAACCAGTCTTAATACCTTGTTGTACAAGAAGGTTTATTAATGGATATAAGTCTAAACCTGCAAAAAATTTATCTGGAAAGGCCAGATTCTCACAGGATTCAGTAATGAAGCTTCACTGATGAAAGTATCTAGTGCTGGTTTATAGCTGCTGTTAGAAATCAGCGTAATGTAAGAGTAACCAGGGGAATATTGTCTTTAAATATACTGACTTGTTTTGGTTTTAACTAGTATTTTGAGTCAAGAATCTTAGAAGAAGCTTTGACACCAGCTTTTATGATAATACTTTTCCCTGATGATACCACACCTTTCCCCCAGTCACCACTAAAAGTTAAACTAAGAATAAAAGCATTTTTCTAATCTTTACACTTTATATTAAAAAATAACTCTCAATAAACACCTTCCAGGATCACTTTTGACATTAAACATTGATTTCTATGTCTGTTATAAACCTTCAAGAATTGCCTCAGGCACTTGTAATAATCTAAGCATTAGATAGGACCATTTGCACTATCTAATTATTACCCAGTTTAATACAAGTTGCACTTCAAAAATATTTGAAAAAAGAAATTATCTTAAAAATAGACCCATACCCCAGCAATTCCACTACTGCTGTTGAAGCCAAATGCCATACACGCCAACACAGGGAATACAAGTCAGACCACCCAGTAACATGAATTATTTGAAAAGACATAGCAATATATACAGAAATGTCAGGGTTTTCTTCTTTCTAAACAGGTAAAATCCTCTCTTCATCACCCTTATTTCCTAGAGAATAACATCCGGCTTCATTCTTTCCTATTTCCAAAACATGCCTCATTGCTGAGCACACTTCAGACACAAGGTTAATGTAGCAAAGGGGATTGTGCAAAATTCCTGTATCCGAGACTGATTCCTGCTTGTTTACATTTAAGAGCCATCATTAATTTTTGTCCTTTTCTTCCTAGTACACAGATTCTAGAAAATTAAAGCTGAGAAGATTCTCCCATAATTCAACTCAAAGGAGGCCACAGTAGGGTATATCCAGGCACAGCACTAAAAATTTCCAGAGTAGCCTGAATTTAAGGCATCCTCTACTTTGTCCAACTGTTCCCATGATTTAAGTTCAGTTGCTTAACCTGGTTTGGCATTCCAAAAATTATAGAGGAATAAAATACTCAACAAAGAAAGTTAAATCCTTGAGTTAGAGTTAGTCTCATCACATGTGATCATACATACAGACTGGAACCAGTCACCACGGTGTCATGAAGTTTGCAGTGCTGCTCGAGTACCCTGGAGGTATCTTCTGAGTTGACACCAAAAGGGCTTGTTTCTCTTCACTCTCCCTGAGGAGAATCAGGGTGACAAGCACACATGGAGACACATATACTGGAGAGAGCTACAGCTAAGTGGGTGAATCCCACATTCCAATGTCCAGACAATTTAATAAAGATGAAACCAAAGAGACATTACCGAAATGAAATAAATCTGGGCAGAAATGATTGCACTTGGGGAATGGAGTAACAGCATATTGAGATTATATTGAGAGATACGGGGTCAACAGAAAGCTTGCCATTCTCTGGGGAAACCTATACGACTTTTCTTGGGGAAGAAATAGTGAATTACATCTCTATGAGCCGTCATTGCTTGCTTGGGCCCCACCCTGAGCCATACCTGGTCTGTAAAGTCAGCTCTGAGTGTAGATGGCTTCCTTGGGAGCTGTAGAGGGGTAACCAGGGGATGGACGTGTCAACTCCTGGGTGCCTTCTCAACCCCTTCACCAGAGCGAGGGGTGACTAGGGATGGAGCTCACCCCTTCACCTGGGACTTTTGCAGCATTCCCAGTCACCGTACCAGTAGATGAGTGTGTGTTATAGCTGGAAAAGTAGAAAAGGTGCATTGTGCCCATACTTTCCTTCAGATATGAAAGCTGCAGACACCAAAGACTACATGCTGTATGCAATTACTCCAATTAATGTAATGAAAAGCACTATTTCTCCCCACAAATGTTGCCTCATTTAAATGCTTCGGTAAGGAAGAACAATAACTACTATCACTACAGATATTTTCAACACAGTGGGAAGATTTCAAGCTGTCCTTATGGCAGTGCAGGCCAAGAAGGATGAGACCATGACAACATTACCTATGTTTTCCCAACACATTGACACACACTATGCAGATAGCGCTAAACGGGATTTGGGCTCTAGATATTGGCAAGAGGATACAATTGAGTGATCTGAAAATGTCTCCTGGTGGAAGGCATCAGGTTAAAAAAGCGATAAAAGGCTTGAGGAACAATGGGGTTTAAGATGAATATTATAGAAAAATCAGAAATTCATGTTGGAGGTGTAAATCTCTGGGTGTAAATCAGCACAGCTTTATGGATGCTTGTGTTTGCATTAGCCAAAGACCTAGTCCCACATGTTTGATCAAACGTGGTTTGGTACAGGGGAATAAAGGAGTGTTGCAGAAGTGTGAGAAATCAGCTTCCTTCTCCGAGGGAGTGCAGGAATAATGTCTAAAATAATACACTACCCAAATAGTCTTTTTGCCTTTCCCGAAGGAAAAACACACTTCTCTACAAGGAAAATGCCACATACCTCTACAGCCTCAGGAAAAGAATGAGGTCACATCTTTCACTCAAGCTGAAAGAGGGAGGTTTTTTTGGTGCAGCATTTTATCCCTCTCTACAAGTAACTAGATGTGACTCACTGCAGCAGAGTCCTTGGTATTTCTCCCCTTTTGGGTTCCTCACAAAAAGAAGTTCAATCTTCACTCATTCTGAAGGGCCAAATCCAAAGCAACGCTGCTATTAGGGAGGAAATGGGTTTGCCTCTTGCTTCCATCAGTGTGAACTGGGAGCAATTCTCCAGAAGTTAAGAGGTGAAAGCTGTCCCACTGACTCCAGAAGGGCTTATTGCATGGGAATGAGGGAAAGAAGCCAACTTTATAAACCAGATTTTGGTCTCTTTACACAAGGACAATTTGTAATAAACCCTGTGGCTAACATGAAGTTATTGCAGATTTGCACTGGTATGAATGAGGTCAGAAACCAGCCTGGGGTGGCTGGGACAAGGCAGCACAGAGGTGTTGGAGCGGAGAAATTTGAAATTTGACTTCCTTCAGCCCCTAAATGATCTCAACACAGTGACACTCCACCTTCGATGTATTTTGGGTCAAATTGATGAATGTCACGGCTCAGGACCGAGCACATCTGACATGGAGAAAGCCATGTAGAGCTTGTTGGAGTGAGCCGGCACTGTGTGCTAATTAGAGCTGTCTGCTCAATGAATTGAGCTTTAGCTGCTTGCAGAGTGTCTGCAACTAGATTGGGATTTCCTCAAATTGATTTGTAATTTGAGGTTACTCAATTAATATTTTTTTTTTATTTTATATTTGCTCTCTGACTTAATCGCACAAGTGTTTGACTCCCCGTATCCGTGCCCTCCTTGCTTTGACGGGTGCCAGCGCTCCCTGGCTGGGTGCCCTCTCTAGCACCACAGCCCCAGTTTGGCCACCAGCGGGCCAACCGTCCCAAGATTCACCAGCCATTTAGAAGGAGGTTTTAAATAAGCAGGATAGAGGAAATTAAAACTTTTTTTCCTTTTCTGGGCCACACAAGCCTTGCCCAAGGCGTTATTCATAGAAAAATTAGGCTGCAGCAAGTTTCACTGGCGGGGTGCAGAATTTAAATAGAATTTTCTCTTGTCCCAGTTACACAGTCAGCCTGATTCCCCCATCCCTTATGCTGGTGTTAACGAGCATATTTCCAGCCACGTGGCTGGGCTTTACTGCCCATCTGAGGGTCCAGACCCAGCCCAGCAGGTGAGCGCAGGCCCAAGGCAGATGCTCTGGAAGGCATCGCATGGTGGCTGCTTCGGGTGGTCAGTCTCGGCCTGGTGGGTTGGGTCCTTGATGCATGAGCAACATCCTCCTTCTGATGTGAAAACCTGCATGGGTGCATTTCAAATTTTGTTTTTTTCCAAGCATTTTTTTTCTGGTCAAACTTTGAGTGCTGGTGTGTTTGGAGGCAAGGAAGGCAATGGGTGTATATGTGACGGCATCAGAGTCGTGACACTGCGTGGGCGATGTTTGATGGCTTTCATCTCCCACAGCTTCTAATGTGGAGCAACCAAAGGACCCACTTGTCTTTCCAGTCTTTCAAATCTCTCACTGCTTTAAGCTTCATGTGCCGGAGTTGTTGCTCTATTACAGCAGTTTTATGCCAGGCAAATCTGGCTGACTCCAGGGAATTGATGCTGTCCCAAAACAAGAGATGTGCTCTTAGGAACCTTTTGGTTTTTGGAATGAAAATCTCTCCCATTCAGAGCAATTTGTTTTTGAAACGGCTGAGCCCAGTGACACAAAGAACTGAACCTTGCGAGGTGATGCAAACTCTTTGCTGCTACTGCTCAGCCTTGGCCACCTGTCCCAGCACTCTAAACTAAGCATCTGCTGGTGGGAACATCTGCTGCATCCTGAGTTCAATGAGCTTCCCTCTCCCCTCAGATTATCCTCCACAATATGTAAAATAGCCTGGAAAATGTAGCAGGCACTACCTGCCCACCTTGGTAATTTGGTTCACAGTTTATGCACTTTAAAAATGCCAACACAAACACTTCCATGATATTATGGGATATTCATGACAAAGATGTTTGTTCTGGTTTCAGTTCAGCATCTCCCTCGTGGCAGCACTGCCCAGAGCTGTTACTGCCTGTGGCTCATCCTAGCGGGAACTCAGACCTGGAGCCAGGCTCCCCTCCTCTTGACTTGAGATTTTCAATCAGAGCAATTCCACTGACTTCAGAGAGCTGTTTCTCATTTCCAAACATATGCTTAGGAATATAATCAGGCTTACAAATCTCCGCTGACGGCAAAGCTGAGTGCCAGCTTCCCTTAACGAGTAATGCAAAATGCTGCTGGCAGGGGGGAGCAGCCTGCACCCGCCACCCAAAGCTCAACAAGCCCAAAGCCAAGCAGGCTCCCGGCTCCTTTCTTGGAAATTAACATTTTTACAAGTAGAATTGGAAATTAGTGGGTGCTTTGGCACAGTGAGAACATGATATGCCCACAGAAAAGTGGTCTTTGCCATTGTGACAGCGCTGGCATGGCTCTGCTGTCTGTGGGATAGGACTGGGCTTGGGGCAGAAGGGTTTCTGCAAATAACCAAACGCAAGGGAAAACTAGTGCAGATTTCACGAGCAAACCCCAAAGCACAACTTATCGGAGGTGAGAGTTTCTCCCACTCACCTCTGAGCTGCCCATTTCAGCCCCAGGTGCCAGCAAAGGGCATCCCTGCACTTGTACTTGTGCAGAAGAAGGAGACACAATGGGTCCAAGCCAGGAGATGCAGTAATAAAGCTGCTCGTACCGCTCAGCATCACGGTGTTCCAGACACATGTCTCTGCTGATGAGGATCACCACGCTAGTCAATAAAATGATTCATCTGCTACCTGGCTGCTGCTAGAGCTGGAGGAAATGTTGCTCACATTTTTGTCAAAGCCACAGAGACGCTGGAGAGGTTTTAGCCCAGTGTCTCCATGTCAGTGTTTATGTGTGAGCAAGACGCACAAGCTGCAGTAGTGGTTAGCAGGGACTGGTGCCACTGAAGCCAGGGTGGCACCATGTGGGGTTGGCACATGTCACAAAGGGCCTACAAAAGATCAACACTTTACTGGACCAGCAGTTGAAGGTGGAGTGGGGCTCCATATGGACAATCTAGAGCCCAAGCTTATGTAGATGCCCACATACAGACACTGGCATTTGCAGACCCCTTCAGTTGCCAGTTGTTCTCCTGCCCATGGTGTTTCCCAGAAGACCATTCTGACCATTTCTGACTACTATGATCATTTCTCTCACCAATGCCTGGTCTCTGTTTCCAGCCACCATGGTGCTGCACATCTCCAGAAGAACAAGGGAGTCCTGTCTTATTAAAAACTAATTAAAAGGAAACAAAACATGGAAGGTATAAATTGTCAGGATGGACCTTAGGAGCAATGGAAAGATTCTGCTCTTTGCAAAGCCTTGAGGAGAAATTCAAAGCATTCAAGACCACTGACATTGGGGGATATTCATCCAACTGACACTCGCTGGTGTCTCTGGCTGGCTGGGCATCAGAGCGGTCTCTGGGTTGGGAGGGAAGTGTGGCCCTGTGGCATGTGTTTGTTCCATGCTGGGTGGTGATTTTTGGGGCAGGGCATGTGTGTGCAGCTGGGGCACATGGCAGACACCAAGCAGGCACCAGGGTGCTCAGGCATGGGCAGGACATGGCATGGGGTGGCCAAGGAGAGCATGTTTGGACTGGTTTGTGCCTTGGGAGGGTGGCACTGCGGTGTGCCTGGACCTGGGCAGCATTGCTGGCTCCATTCCAGTGCAGCATTGCCCGGGGTGGGTGCAGTACTACCCAAAAGCTGTGGCTGAGCTCCCAACAGGTGCCAGCACTCAGGATGCTGCTCGCCTGGCACCACATCCCCCATCCACACGAGGCTGAGCACAAGAGCAGCACCTCTAAAACAACCCAGATCAGCAGCAACATGGGTCTTGACTGGGTGACAGGGGGTCCCATTGCTGTCCCTGGGCACCCCAAGGCCCACCCAGCCCTACTGTACATCCCCTCTGTCCCCCCTGTCCCTCTTCTCTGCGGAGGAAAATGGAAGTTGCCTTTTGTCTGGCAGGGGTCAGACAGAGCCGGTTTGTTCGATAAAGCTTTAACGCTTTGTGAACATGTAGAAAAGCTCAACCCGGGGCTCTTTGACAATCTCCATTGTTTTGCAGCTAAAAAAAAAAAAAAAGAAAAAAAGAAAGAAAGGAAAAAAAATAGAAAAGCTGTTTTGATTCAAAACACCAAGTTCATGGCATTTCAAAGAGAAATGATACACAGTGTATGGATTTGTGTGATATGGGGAGATAAAGCAGGGAATAAAATGCCAGGCAGGAGCATTACACGCGCTGCTCTCGGGGGTGAGCCTGGTATTTTGCCATCTGATTATTTTAAGAGGTTTCTGTCTCCACAGCGAAATCTCTGGCATTAGCTTCACATCTCAACTCTCAGCATTTGGGGCAAAGTCTGAGAAAGGACAAGGTGTGAAAAGATGAAAGAATAAGCAATACTTTGCCCTGATGTCTAACATGCCCAGGAAATGTGTGTACAGTCCGCTTCATGCACACTGGGGTTCATTGTCTGCAAAATTCATAAGCCACATAATACACCAGTTGCCAAGCAGAGCTGGGATACGGGAACCCTTACCATAGTTTATTTAAGCAATAAAGTTAAAAAAAAAAAAAAAAAAAAGAAAAAAAGAAAAAAAAAAGAAAAAAAAAGAAGAGACTCCTGAAAGAATCATACGAGCTGGCAAGGAGGTCAGTTGATTGAATATTTCATTTATTGAATGTGTGATTGCCAAAATAAATAACTCGGGGAGGAAAGCAGTAGTCAGGAAATTGAATGTGGTTTTTTGTCTCCGGCGAAGTTTCCCTTGAGTGATTTCCTTTGGAAGCTGCCGCTGCCCGCGGAGCGCATCCTGCTCCTCCGGCTCCAGCAGCATCCCAGGCACTGGTGACACGCTCCTCCCGGCCAGCCTTCACCAGGAGAACAAAAATGTGTCGTTTCACTGTCCTTATAATGCACGGAGGAAATAGGATTAGGTCCAAATAGCAGCAAGGTAAGTAGGATTAATGGCTGGCTTAAATAAACGGTGCCATTCTTTACAAGGCTTCTCGATATCGTTTCCGCCTGGTTGTGCTGCATGCAAGGCAGCGCGTTGCCGTGCCCAAGAGGTGCAAGCATAGATAAGGTTGGGGGGGGATTGGAAATGTGCTCTGCTTTTTATTTGAAATGTGCTCTGCTTTTTTTTTTTTTTTTTTTTGTATAATAAGAAATCCGAATTTTGCCACTGTGAGATGCTGAAACCCCTGCAGGAGTAAGGGAGGAATGGAGCGACGGAGGGACAGAGGGATGGAGAGATGGAGGGATGGAGGAATGGAGGCCTTTGTAAACGCCTCTTGCCCCCTGGCGTCCCCTCGCTGCAAGGACAGCCGGGGCCGGGGGGGCGGGCAGACCAGAGAGGACAGAGAGGACAGAGAGGACTGGGGGGAGAACGACACCGACCACTTCCACCTCTCATCGCCTCTTTCCCAAAAATCCCAGTCAACAAAACCAGTCAAACCGACCCAAGCGACACCCCGGGGCAAAACTTGTTTCTCTCTCCCCAATGCACCTTGTGAAAACAAAGGCAATCTTGCTAGTCCCTCAAAGGGAGATGGAAGGGGGCAAGAAAGGGAGGGAAAAAAAAAAGGAAAAAAAAAGCAATAAATTTAAAGAGTTGGTTGCTAGGAAGGGAATGCGGTGGGTTATTTGGCATTTCTATCCTCTTTTGCATAGTCTCAGTTTCAGCTGGCAGACCAGGAGGTATGCAGTTGCCTCCATTAAATCTGTTTCTCATTGCAGGCTGACAAGATTTTAAGAAAGGTTCCTAATGACCGATACGGGCTGGCATCGCAGCTGAGTTTTGTAATTAAACGTTACTGAGCAGCAGCAGTAGCTGGGGATAAATGTCAAGGCTTTTTTTCTTCTTCTTTTTTTTTCTCCTCGATTTTCGGAGAAGAGGATGATGTGTCACACGGAAATTGCAACTGCCAAAACAATCTACCAGGAGTGCATCAATGAAAATAACTTCCACAAACTTCCCCAGAGAGCCAAGGAAATGACACTTGGTGGCTCATGGTGCTGAGCATCTCCCAAATCCCCCCAAAAGCTGCAATTACCCACGGCCCCGGCAAACGTCCCGTCCCGCTGCGGCAGGACCTGGGGTACTCGGTGCATCCCGCAGGCGTTAAATTGAAATTTACCGACCAATGATGCTCGGTTGGCAAATTGACGGTAGGGTTAAAAAAAAGAAGAAAAGGGAAAAAGAAACGGACAAATGCGAGTTATTTGGTGTGCAGAGGGGGAAGCGGCAAGGCAGGGGCTACGGTGACGGGGATGCTGCGCCCACGTTGGGAAAGGGGGGCTGCCCTGAGGGGGTGAGAGGTG
>NW_010199895.1:0-19605 GCF_000695765.1 Mesitornis unicolor
CTTCCCTGGGCAACCTGTGCCAGTGTCTCACCACCCTCACAGTGAAGAGTTTCTTCCTAATATCCAGTCTAAATCTCCCCTCTTCCAGTTTAAAACCATCACCCCTTGTTCTATCATTACCTCCCCTTGTAAAAAGTCTCTCCCCAGCTTTCCTGTAGGACCCCTTCAGGAACTGAAAGACTGCAATAAGGTCTCTCCACAGCTTTCTTTTCTCCAGACTGAACAGCCCCAACTCTCTCAGCCAGTCCTCACAGGCGAGGCACTCCAGCCCTCTGATCATCTTTGTGGCCCTCCTCTGGACCCTCTCCAACAGCTCCATGTCCTTCTCATACTGGAGGCCCCAGAACTGGACGCAGTACTGCAGGTGGGGTCTCACCAGAGCAGAGTAGAGGGGCAGAATCACCTCCCTTGCCCTGCTGGTCACACATCTTGTGATGCAGCCCAGGATGCTGTTGGCCTTCTGGTCTGTGAGCGCACATTGCTGGCTCATGTTGAGTTTTTCATCAACCGACATCCCCAAGTCCTTGTCCTCAGGACTGCTCTTGAGCCATTCTCCACCCAGGCTGTATTTGTGCTTGGGATTGCCCCTACCCAGGTGCAGGACCTTGCACTTGGCCTTGTTGAACTTCATGAGGTTGGCATGGGCCCACCTCTCCAGCCTGTCCAGGTCCCTCTGGATGGATCCCTTCCTTCCAGTGTGTCAACCGCACCACACAGCTTGGTGTCATCCACAAACTTGCTGAGGGTGCACTCCATCTCACTGTCCATGTCACTGACAAAGATGTCAAACAGTACCAATCCCATGATTTTACCTGATTGTAGCTTACTACAAAAAATTCTGTGTGGTCTCTGATGCTGCCTCAGGACATGATCTTATACTAAACTTACTTGATCCCTCCTGGCCATTCCAGGAAGAAGTGAAACAGAAAAACAGTGCGTGTGAATATGCTACATGTACAGAAACACAAAATGGGATTTGAGATAACATGGCTAACTCCACCTTGAAACTGAAGCTGAGTAAAGTTCACATTTGAAAGAATTAATAATCTCTTTCCTTTTTATTCCAGAAAACTTAGTGTTATTCTCTGAAGTAACAAATAGTAATTAGCTAATAGGAATCTTCTTGCTCTTCTGCCTGGTTTATTGTTCTCTGTTTTCTGCATCTTGAAACACAGTAACAGCAGGAGATTTTGTGTGCACACAGCTCGTAATAGGCAATTTTCATCTTAGGTTTCAATACTACTTTGGAAGCTTTCTTTAATATGAGTCTTCTTTTCTTTTTGAATGTGGATCTCAGCAATAATTTATCAGAGTTACAATGTCTCACATTCGCAGAAGGATGTTTTTATCTCCAATTGTCTTTAGTTTCTTTTAAAAGGAATGTAATTTCTAGGTGATCTAGGTAATCACCAAAATGTGGCTTGTTACAGTAAGGAAAATTTGCTTCTTGATTATGAAAGGAGACAGGAAGATATATCAAATTTATTAATATATATTCAAGGTGTACTTGGCAACCCACCTTACACTGAGAAAATTATTACTTTAGAATCTCAGAGGTCATAAAAAACAAATTTCTAACTCTAAGCTGCAAGCTGAAAATGAAATAAGCACAATCCAGAAATACAGAACCAGAAAATACTACATATCCACACCAATACATATTTAAGAATGAGTGAATCATGAGTCTTCTCTGCCTAACTTTGAAATGATGACTAGAAAACCATATGATTAGGATCAGCCTCAGCAACAGCAAACTTATACCTACTAATGAGAATGGACATTCCAAAAAATGCCTTCACCTCTCCTGTTATTTCATCCTGGACACTGCAGTGACATTTCCAGACAATTTACTTATTTCATTTTCTGTTACAACAGCTGCCATCATCTGTGATCTGAAAATACTACAGAACTGAAGAATCTGATGCCTCATCACAATTCAAAACTTTTTAATATGGCTCACAAATGAATGGTTGTGAACCAGTTCCCTAATATTTGCCTGACATTCCAATTTATGAACCTGATTCTCTGGAGAAATATACCTCCAGTTTCCATAACCCATTTCTCTCCATCAGCTCTAATCACCCCTCTTCTCTCTTCCCAAAGAATTCTTTGATGTCTCCATTGCAAGTAAGAAAATTATTATTTTATAAATTGAGATTGTTTTTAAAGTTTTATTTTGTGCTTTTTAAAGTTATCATCACTTAGAAACAGTAAGAAACATACTGAAATTGAAAAGAACACCCACTTAAGTGTACAGTAAAACCCTGGAAGTTTCTTGTTAAAACTTAAATAGTCTAAATTTATGCCCCTAAAGTGTCTGACTTCTTTCATTTTGCCCCATCTTTTATTTGAAGACAAATGTGGGAACAGAATAATTAGTTTCTGTTGTAATGAACTGTAAAATTTAAAGTAGATTATTAAATTAAGAAGCATAGAACAATATTTTCACTAAGGACTTATAGGTTATAAAATTCAAATGATACATATTTCATAAATTCTCTCTGATCTTCATAGCTGTTATGACTTTCCCAAAAATCCTTCCTGTTTCTTATTTCCATCTGGCATAGTCTTACAGTTTAAGAGTAATGCAGAGCTAATGAAGGGTTTTTTCATGCTTCACCAGTAACAGGTATGCGCTTTTTGGTTAATCAGCACGGTTTCCTGTGGTGTTCTGTGCAGCTGCATGTGAGAACCACAGCTCAGAAATAAACACCTGTCTCTGCGACAGTCTGTGTTTAGAGCACCCTGTTTTTTAGAGCCCTATTAGTTCCTGCTCCCTCTCCTGGACCAGCTTGCTGACAGGTACATGTTAGAAGTGGAATTCAGCTTAGTCCACTTTTCAACCCTCACGTTTCTCCACTTTTTGTCCTCCTGCAACATAAACAGCATAATGGTTCCTTCCCAAAAGCTTTGTAGCTGGCAATACTGACACCTTGCTGAGAGCAGGCAGCAAGTACCGTTACCTAGTGATCTCCCAAATTGCCATTTTTCTTTTTCAACTATCTCTACTATATATCTTCCTGACAGAAAACTACCATATGAAGTGCTTCTGAAGTAAAGAAATGCACTTCAGAGGTTTTGGAGATTTTTTTTCCTATTTTTTCTTAAATTCATGGCTCTAAAAACACTGACTGTTTTGATGGAAGAGGTTGCTGCCAGCAAGAAAACAGATGCAAAATTGAGGAAAATGTGTGAAAGGCTGAGAAGCGTAAATCAGCGTTTCAGTGTCAGAGTCACTATTTCATTATTCAGATGCAGTAGGCTGAGCTAAAAAGATGAAACATCAAAAGTAAGAATGAGGTTAGTATTGAAGTTTACTGCGAAACCTGAGCATCCAAGGCTTCTGCTTTGTAATATTTATAATTACTCTCTAAAATTCTAGTGCTTCTCTGACTTCTGCAGTTTTGATCCGCATACCTAAGTGTATTACTGCAGTATTTGTTTCACTTCACTGTACTTTCACCAAACTCAACTCAATTCCACCACTGTAAAGCTAAAGCTATACTGTAATCAATCAAGCCCAACACAATTACTTACTTTAAAGTACAGAAAAGATAATACTGAGAGAATGTAAAATGTTTAGGAAAGTTGGAGGAAATTAAATTCATTTTAGAAAAGCATCTAAAATATCTTAACTGCAGCAGGACTGGATTTACTGCCTGTAAATTAGACCCTGTAGGGCTGACCGTGGGTGCGGATGATGATTGTCCGTTTTGCAGGAGACGACATGTATTCCTACATTTATTCCTGTTCATCTTTTTAAATTAACAACATTATCATTAGTTTTGTCTCCTGACAGAAATAATCTGTGGAAGACCAAATAATTGCTAACCTGAGGACCAAACCGCTAACATCAGTACCACAAATTGAAGCCAAATCCTAATTTCAGGACATAGCGCTGCCAGAACATGCCTCTACCACAATCACCCTGTCTCAGAGCTAGAGTTCATTTCAATCTAGTTCATTCTAATCTAATATACTTCACTTTACTGTTTCCAGCAAACAATTCTTCAGAGGGAAAAAAAGAGTAAACTGTAATCTACCTGATCAAAGATATGGACAGTTCATACCCTAAAATGCTGCTTTAGTCATTTGCTTTCTACTTTGTGCAACTTAGCCTTAAAGATGGATAAACCCTCATCGCTGTAACCCCCTAAAGAAGGAGGTTCATTTAGTTTTGTGAGGATGGTAACAGAGTTACTTCAGAATCCTTTCACCTCAGTTTTTCCAGGTGTTTACACTGGAATGCTAACACAAATTCTTCTACAAAAAAACAACAAAACATTTCATTTTAATCTTTTCAAGTTAATCTGTTACTACATCTTATCCAAATCATCTTTCCATGTCCAACTTCACTACTGTTTTTCAAAACTCCCTCATAATAAATATATTTAAAATGCAAAATTGGTTTGTTAACAAACATCAAGATATGTTTTAACTTGACCAAAACCAGAAAAAAAAAAAAGTGATTTAACTATTCAACAGCCTTGACCTTTCTTACATGCTGTAGACAGCTTGCAGAAACACCTCAATTGACTGTGTCTGTCCCACATTTTCAAGAAAAGCCTCACATTTGGGAATTTGCTTTTACAGACCTGTTTGGGATTCTCAGAAATATTATATATCTGAGGGTGCAAGCTCAGATAAGAAGCAGACACATAAAAAGGCAACATTGTCTGTACCTTGCCGCTTCAGTTTTGTATGATCCAGAGGAACAACAGGATTATGAAGAGCTAACCTGAAGATGATCTTGCTACTCACTGAACGTAATAGCCATTAATGACTGATTTCTACCCACACATTTTTCTTAAATGAGGTGTCTCATTAGACTCAAGAACAATCATTTGTACTTTTTGTAATTTTTTTGTATGTTTTGCTTCTTATCCAACACACTGAAGGACAAAGCCTGTAGCATCAGTTTTGAATGATGGCTTCTCTAGGCCATAGTGGCTTCACTAATCAATAAACTTCATCTATAAAACTAAATGCATTTCCAAGTATCTGTCACGTGAAGAGTTGAGATAGCAACTAGAATACACATTCTGAACGTCCTTTTAGCTATTTTTCCTTCCCAAATAAGCCTTGGTTATCCTGCAAGATTTTCAGCCCGATAGTAATCTCTCAATCTCGCAGGCGAACACACTGTTTATTTCTTGTGAATTAGTATTTCAGAGCTTATATTGTGCATTACAGTTTTCTAATCCTCACTCTGGATGAAAGAAGTACATTTATAATTTCTAAGAGCAGTATTTTTTATTCAGATTGTTCAGGAAAGAACCAGAACCATCCTAAAATGAGCAAATGACAAGTGCACAGAGGAAGGGAAGATGAAGGCAGGCTTACAAGAAAAACTTTTTGTCTTTTCCCTTGATCAATTTCTTTTCTCAAGGTGCTTTTTGACAAAGAGGCAGGACAGCATACTTGGCTCTGTCAAAGTCACCATTCCCTCAATGTCATTTGAAGAATGCCAATTTTCTAGAGAACAAAATTCTGTAGAAAGGATTCGACAGATAGCCCAGCAGACGTATTTTTCAAATGGGACAGACAGTCCTGCAGTTTTATACCAATTTTTGGAGAACAGTTTTATACCATGAAAACCAGAGATACTACAGTTCAGAATAAAATTTGATCTCTTGTCCTGGGCAGATGAAAGTAGCAAGATTTTGGAAAGAAAAACAAAAGGCATAAAACCCTAGTAATGAGCAAAATCCAGGCTGGAAGGCTTAAACAGAAATGGTAACAACCAAAAAGATGATAGAAAACCCTCATACACAGAATATACTCTTTGTTATTCAAAGCCTTTCTGCTGCCTAGGAGTTCCAGATGATGCCCTTTTGTTTCATCTGAAGCCCTTGGTAGCATAGGAGAAGGAGGCAAGTGCTTGAACAGCAGTACCTGCCTCCCCAGAGCTCCCTACTGGGGAAGAAAGCACCTCCCTTCCTCCTAACCCTCTGTGCAGCTCTCCTCTGGTGTCTTTTCTTCCAAGTCATCCTCGCAGGTGAAGGCAGATAACCACCCTGCACTCCCTCCTTGGCAGCTCTTGAGGAGCATGGGTGAATTTACTCAGGATAAAACTCAAAGGCAAGCAGTTTATTTTGTTAGAGCTACTAACACGGGAAGTAGTTCAACAGCTTTCAGCAATATTCTCTTCTACTAAAATCAGAAGCACAAAGGAATTAAACAGAATTTCTCACTCAGGCAAGGCAAAGTGTCAAAGCAGTATTTCGTACTGCCCCTTTTAAACCCAGTGAAGGTGTTTCACACTCTTGTATCAGCTCTGGCAATGTGCACAGCTGTGTGTGAAACACAACTTGTCCTCACAGGTGCGGAGCAGCCACTGTGCTGTGCTGCAGTTACAGCCGGGCAAGGTTGTACCCTGCCACCATCCTTGCCTGCAGGCAGAGCTCAGCCCATCCCGCAGGCCAAGGGATATGGAGGGAAATAACACACACTGTGTTGCAGAAGTGCAGTGCTCCAGCAGCCTTCTTCTCTCTGGTTATCCTTCCTCACCCCAACTCTTCACATTGTACATCCCACCAAACAAAGCAGTATTCCATAAAGTCAAACTAACTATACATTGCCATGCCTAAGGACTGGCTCCAGGGCTAATTCAGTGTAAGATGTGTGTACAGAAATACTTCCGGCAGATTTCTTTTCAGTAGACAGTAAACAACACAATCTCCATGTTTCTATTTATGTCAAATGTAAGATATATTAAAATACGCAAAGCTTCAGGGTTTAGAAGCACTGACAAAAACCAAACCCAGCACACACACCTGCAGAAAACACAAATCATTAAGGAACATTTTCTTCACTTCGACCAAGCAGTTTTGAAAGCTGTTCTAGAGATGGTGTGTCCCTACTTCTGCATAAAGATGTTGACAAATCTATAATTTAGCTTATTCTTAGAGTGATTTTTCTTTAATATATGACCAAAATAAACATTGTGTAGAAAGCTGTAGTGTGTTTTGATTGTCTATAGATGCTGCAAATAATTTAACAAGCACTCTCACGATGTTTCTTGCTGTAGGCAAAGCATTCATTTTCCCCTGCTTAAAAGTAATGATTTCTTTATCATTTCCTTTTTACAACAATTTAGAAAAATACTAAAAAGAATGCTTCTAGTAAAATCTTTTATGAAACAGACAATACCACAAAATGCACTCCAGATCTCATTCTACTAAAATCAAGCTGTCCCAGACATTTGGCCACCATGGATTGCAAGTTCTAATAAACATTAAAAAAAAAAATCTATTGAGATTTTAACTATTACTGAAGTCTTCAATGTGAAAAATTCCCTAAACAGAAATATGTAAAAGATTCTAATTTACACTATGCTATCTTAATACTTAATTAATATTTTTGCTCTAATTAACAGTTACTGAGTACCCTGGTTACGACTCTTTTCTTTCATCTGATATCACCTTCCCCCCTTTATTTGCAGTATCAAATACAGATGTGAAATATCAGCATTCTGAACAATTTGATAAAGAAATATTATAAGCTACATTTTGTCCGACGTAACCCCTCAAGAGTCACAGTTTCACAGTGAAATTAGCCATCTATATTTTCAATGTATTAAAGAGCTTCTCCACTCTAAAGCTCTAAAGGATTAGCAACCCAAAGGCAGCTAAAGGAGCAGCTTCGCTATGCAAGCTGGAATATACAGAACCCTCTTAAGGGACAACCCACAGTATCCCTCAGAGTTGTTTGTCTTCTTGGACACAACAAAATTAAACTATTTTTTGAAAGATTTCTTTCCACATGCTCCTGTCCTTATTAAAACAAATAAATATTCACAGAGTTGGGAACACTGTAATTGCAGGTCACGGTCAGACTGTTCCAGAGGTGTAAATCAGTAAACCCACTGAACTGGTAGGAACTATACAGGACTAAAGTAAAATCTTGATGGCAAATGTACCAACGTAAATCTGTGATAATGACAGCAATATATATTTTTATTGACAATTGATATCTAAACTTTTCATCTATAGGGTGGAGGGAATATTTGTTATACAGGGGAATGGATGTAAACAGTTTGGACTTCGAGTTCTGCTCCAGATCCAGCATTTCTCCACTGCCTGTGCCCATGCCCTGTGTTTCTGAGGTCACACTGCCTCACCAGGGCCAAACTGTTTTCTAGAGAAAGGGACTATTAGTTTGGTCCAGAACAAGCAGTTCCCAGTGACCCTCACCAGTACAGAATAAGCACATTAAAGGAAAGACAGCCCACACAAATAAATTCAGCCGGACCATTGCCTTCTTCGTGGAAGGACAACGGACAGCAAGAACACGGGAGTCCAAGCAAATGGCCAGTAATTTTGTTGTTAGTAGCAGAATAAAACACAAACAAGGAGTTTTACTGTAGTTTCCAAGTTATTTGTGGCTGAGGTGCACCTGAAAAGTTGGCAATTAGTAAGAAAATGTGCTCTTTACAAGGCTCTTAAAAGTCCCATTAAGTCTGTATTTACTTAGCATTTTCTCTAACTCCCTTACTGGAAACCAAGCAGCAGTAGTTTCAGAAAAAGTACTGAGAATAAATGCCTGTTTTCTGTTCTAATGCAACAAGAAGTGGCTGAATTCCAGAGTGCCCAAATTAAAACCAGACAAACATAGTGACATGCATTCCGGGTTCAATCACAGAATACATCTCCAGGAAAAAAACACTACCACAATCACTCCAAATAGAGATTTTAACTGCAGACTGTATAATCTAGGAACATCTTGAAGTGCTTCAAAATTTTGAGACGATGAAAGAACCGATAGATTTCAACGCCCCAGTCTGCGATGTTCACTACAGTGATGCAGAAGCAATAATAGAATTAAGCCTGTGCAATTTCAAAAAAACATGCATAAACTCAGCCATACAGTTCTCACTGATGTAAAACCATAAAGTCACCGAGAAGTATTAAAAAATTCAGGACCATAACTTTAGACCAAAGCAGGGTAATCCTGTTTTCAAAGTTCCCCGATAACAGCTGCAGGCTTTTGAATTTGCCTTGAGTTTCGGTTTGAAGATCTACAAAAAGATATGTGTCTCTAAAGGACTCTGCTCAAGAAATGTCAAATGTAAAAAGACTTTGAAGGAGTTAAACAACTCTTTCCAAAGCAGCAATGATCAATTTGAAGCTTATTTGTTGTTTCAGTTTGATTTAACAACACAGAAAGGAGACCTCAACACAAAGCAATAACATGCAGTGATGTGGTAGGTTGCAGTGTGATTAGATATTGCTGGGTACCAATATTGATTCAGGGGTAATGTATGCACATACACCACTTAGCAGCTGACTTCATTTTAATATGTATAGAGTGTATGTTCTGACAGCTGCGTGTCATAACAGGATCCCATCTCTGCGTGACGTGATTGATGTGCAACCCTTGAGATTGCAATCTTTCACCACAAACAGGCATCATACAGGTAGCTAGTGCGAAAGAGATATCTTCTGTTAGAGGGATGAAAGGGAAAAAAATAATAAACTGAAAAGAGCTGCTCTTATTCAAAAAGCAGCAGGACAGGGAAAAATAGTTCTTTTAAGAAGAACCTTTCATCTCACAGTGCAGGCTTAGAAGATAAAAATGCTTCCCAATTTTCATATATGAATATCTAAATTCAATCTACAGGCAGAAATTGAAACAAGAGTGGCCTGGTTTCCAAACATACCAAACACTTTCAATTCTTACGGTGTCTCTTATTTTTTATATCATGCTGGTTTTTAAGGTATCTCTGTATTGCATATTGGAAGCTCATGCAAGTTTGTTGTATGCAATGTCCAAACCAGTCAAATGTGTGCCAGCTGCAGGCAGGAGGCTGGCTATTCAATGGCTGCTGCATCCAAAATATTACACAGGACTCAGTGATGTACTAACTGCATGGAGAACTGAATTGTCTTTTTCAGGTCAGCTAAGCCATTAAATTCATAATTGTGCTCTATATAATCCTGTAAGTTGTTCATGTACCTCACTGATTAAAGATAAGATCGTAACATTTTATTTAAATAACAAATTTAGATGAAAAAAATTCAGGAATCTACAATGAAAAATTGTTGTCCTTAAACATCATGTGAACTGATGGCTGCTTAATAACTGAGTGAATATTTTATGTTGATTTTAACAAGACAAAATACATTCAACCTCTCACACGTGTGCATGCACATACACACGCGCGCGCGTGCATGCTCATTCTCAGATTCAGGTGTCTGACGTATTATTTGATTGAAATGTTGACCTCTTACTCAACGCTGAAAGTCACAAACCTTTGAACACAGTTACATCATCCAGGACATTTCTGAAACTGCTCATGTTCCTCTGATCACGCTCACGTCTGACATGTTGATAAGGAGACTCCACACACACTACAGGAAAAGACACAGGAAAGGTTCTACCACTTCTTTCTCCATCCCTCCCATTGGAATGGTTTCATTTACTGAAAGGAGGAAAGAGAGAAGGAGAGAGAGCAGACAAAGGATGATTATACAGATATCCATGTAGGAAGGGAGTTAGGGGTCTGTGTGTTTAGCACAGCAAGACCTGGATGAAAAGTACCACCAAAGTGGGATCCAGCACTGGAGATGAACACAACTCCTACCAAACAAGTGCTCTAATGACAAGACCATAAAAATACAGCCTCTGCACCTGGTAACCCCTCTGTGAATATGGCTATCAGATATCCAAGAGGCCTTACTACTACAAAATGGCCTACCTCTGCTTTTGTTCACCAAAAAGGATGGCTGGGGAAACCAGCAGATGCTGTAGCCTAAGTGACATCACTGTTGTTGCCACTTCTCTTGGATCCAGCAACCGTCTACACAAAAGAAAGGCATCAGGGTGAAAACTCCTGTCTGTGGGTAGCAGGTACCACACAGGGAAAGCAGCTTTGAAACACCCTCATCTTTTGCTCAGTAGGATTCACATCCTGGTGAAACTTAAATTATAAAGGTGTTGCAACTAAAGTGCAAGGGTAACAGTAAATGCCAGGGGACACATTTTATGTACACTTCACAAATCCAGTTCAGAGGAAATAATGAACATTTACTTCATGAATTCCATTAACACTTAAGTGTAAGATATGCTAAGCAACTTAGCACTGTCAGAGCACAGATACTGTAAAGACTGTCCTGAAGCCAAGCTTTTAACACTAGGATACATTAATTTAGAAAAAATGATTTATTAACACATAGATTCTAGCCAACCAGTGGGTTAGGCTGAATGCAAACTGACTTAGAATGAGCAATTACTGGGAAGCATAGACTTTCTCTTATTTTCCCATTTGAAGCAGCCATATTCCATCCTAAATGTTTCCCAGGTGTCCTGAAACCATTACATTCTGCTAAGAGGCTGACACCCATGAGCACTGCCAGAATTGCTCTCCTCCATCCCTCATTATTCCCACTTATAACCTACCAACCATAAGTACTTGTTCTCTAGGATAATTGCTTCACCATAAGTCACTATTAACTGTGGCCACACCAGAATGAATGGATCGAATACTAACAGAAAGTAGAAAATAAAAACCCCAGAGTGGGTATGGAGAAACACCTCGAAATCTCTTATGCTTCAAACTCAAGTTAAGGCATCATGACTGAACTACTATTACTCACATCACCGCAGAAAAAAAGAAGTTTTAAAGCCCTCTGAGCATCTCTTTGGCAACATCTATTTAGCACTGGCATCACTAGTGACCTAAGAAATGGAAAAACCCATCTCCAACTGCTAGCACATTTCCTCCCCCCCAAAAAAAATCTTTCCTGAAGCTGAGCCTCAAATAATCAAGACAGATAGACAATCAAGTTTCATATTAATTGACAAGTCAACAATATTTCTATATTGTTAAGCTATCTCAAAATCAAGAATTAAGAAAATCCACAGTACGAGCTGCTTAAAAAAAAAGTTTAAAATGCTCCACATGATGACTGCTGTAAAAAGAAAATCACTGTGTAGTAAATCATAAATACTGTTACAGACTGTTAATCTCAAATAGGAAGTAAAAGCTTAAAAAAACCCCTAAATATATTTATGTTATTTCCAAAACAAGATTTCTTGTGCATATATTACTTCAAACAAGGCAGACATCAACTCTCAGTTCCTTGTCTTCTATTAAAGTATGTCAAAGGGCTCTTCCTCTGGACTAATTCAATTCTTCCTTGCAAGCAGATCTTCACAAAGAACTAAAAAAACACCATTTTTTTGATGCTACTGTTGTCTTAAAAAAAAAACAACCAAAGCACCTAAGGGTGAAGATCTGTATTAAGCTGGGCATTTTGCAAGAAGCCAGGTGTGCAGAAGCAAGCCTCCTGTTCCATTGCCTGAACTTGCTGTCTCTGAGACCCTGCCTCACAGCAGCCCCAGCAACATCCCACCTCCCGTTCCCAATCCAGAACAGGACACAGCTTGCAGTAAGCCAGGACCTCCTGCTCTCACAGATGTTTTCTGAACTTTTCATCAGCCCCTCTGTCACCATCTTTCCTTTCCACTCCAACACACCTTGTTAGTTACCATGCATTACTCCCAATCTCAACTGAACCGTAGGTATGGGTCATATTAACACTAAAACCTATACTCAGCAGAGAGGGCTCTGTTGCGAAAACGGGGAAATAAATCTGGTCTTGTGAGGCCGGCACCGAATATGCAACAGATGCAAGTTGGGAAACAAATAGTAATCATTTATTTACAGCAACATTTACAGGTCCTTTTGGATTGCCAGTGATAAATTGTAAAGCTACAGGTACACTAAAGGTTGTGTAACTGATATAATAGAACACAAACACTAACAACAACAACAACTTGCCCACAGTAAGCCTGGCTGCCTGGCAAATAAACAAGCCTGTTCAAATAGAAATACAGTGGAGCAAAACCAAGAATATACTCAGGGAAACCTAGAAATGAACCCGAGGAGAAATATAAAATACACTCAGGGAATATGAACCTGAGGAAAAATATAAAATACACTCAGGGAATATGGAACTGAGGAGGAAATATATCACTCAGCGTTAGCTGAGGTAAATAATCTTACCCACAAGGTGACCCGAGTGGTGGGGATAGAGAGGGAGCGAATTTGTCAATCCATCCAGTCATCGGTATGGTTCCGAGTTCATCTTGTCCCCCAGGTATGGGCTCCCACGTAAGTTACCTTGGCCAGCACTCCGACCAAGGGGGAAGGTTCTCATCACTCCATGGCTGGAGAAGTAACTCCCCTTTTCTAGCATGAATCTTAGGGTTTTATTCCCTGATGTATGTGACAGCAGGCAGGAGTGTGCCTGAGCGGATTAGACCACCTGGGGTGTTTGTCTTTAGCAGTGTTTCCCCTTATCTTTAGTTATTACTCAAATTTCTGCATTACATCACCAGGCATACATGCGGGTGGGGATGACTATAGACAACCTTATCACTTATGTTGATGTCACAAAACCCGTTAATTCACACCTGCATGGGTAGAGGCAATGGCTCCTTTTGTCTGGGGCAGAAAGAAATGGGGTACTGGGACCACGAGGCCTCTGCCTCATCTCACACTCCTCCAGGCATCCAGCTAACACCAGATATAGATCTAGTGATGGTGGCCACCTCCCCAGTGCTGAGTTTCATACTTCCAGGCATGCAGCTACGTGGTGTACATGACTTGGACTTTGTGACTAACTTTTGCTCTCTCTCCACAGGCTCCAACTGGCCATCAACTGGACTTCTAACCTAGACTCAATGTCAGCAAAATTAACTAATACCCCTCTCAAAAAGGCTGACCAGCACTCTTCCCAAGCATGAAAAATACAGGCAATGTCAGAAAACCTCCCAAGTTTGCTAAATAATAAAGTCAGCCACGGTTATTACAGTGTTGGAGTATTCTTTAGATCAAATGAAAAACACTAAGTACAATTCTTTCAAATAAAATCTTCCAAGCTCATATAAAAGGCTACTGCCAAATCAAAAAGCAGATTTGTTTTTCAGGTGACAAATGCCTGATTATTATTAGACATTTCTTACCAAATCTATAACAGCAAACCTTCCCCTTGATAAATTTTAAACATATTTCCCAGTGTTTCTGGGACGCAGTATATGGTTTTCCAAAGAAATTGCACCTCAGAATTTTGTTTCTATTACAAGAAATCAGATTTCAACTCTCTGTTTAGTTTCAGTAGACATATTCAAGGTCAGTAGGGTCAGAATATTCAGATCTATAGAATAGACAAAAATGAAAAGGCAAGTAAATCAATCTTAATAAAACAAGAGCTCAACCTATTGTTTATCTTTTGCAGTGATTGTGTTTTACTTTCCAAATAAAAATCCCAGTTCTCCGATGAACAGAATTATTGAAGTAACACTGTACTACACTGTTTTAATTTCAGGTATTTGAAACGATACCATAAAATGGTCTGAAGTGCTGTTGTGGCATAAATCTCCAAGCTCTTTCTGTCCTTAATGTTCAAGTCTAAAATTGTTTCATTCTTGAGCTGACAGCGCACATTGTAGAAGTTGCAGTTTATCACTCTTCTTTTCATTCTTCTTCAGCAGTTACATTACCACATCCTTTTTTATTACTATCGCAGGATGTCACTGCAGAAGTGACATCATAAGGGGAGAACAAGGATTTGCCAGGAATAGTCAGTATTGCTCTGTATGTGCTACAGAGCTCTGCATCGCAGAGAAAAGAGGACAGTCTCACATTTTAGCATGCTGAATATGTGCCCTATCAAATCTATTGCCTGCCACCATAGTGCCTTGGACCGGATAAATTATATCCCACAGTTGGGTAGTACAAAGGTAATTCTGTTGCCATATGTTGAGCCACAGAGCTCATGCCTCGACAGGGTGCATTATAGATTATGTTTTCCCATGTGAGGCCCATTTTCTCCTTTATCTGTGAGGGATAAACCTTGCCTCCTTTAAGATTTTAAACTATGCAAAATAAAACAGTACCTCCAACAAGCTGGTTTGGGTTTTTTTTGGTGTGTGTGTGTGGGTTTTTGTTTTGTTTTGTTTTTATTTGATTTTGGCAGGGTTTTTTGTGGGGTTTTTTTGTTTTGTTTTTTTTATTTTTTTAAAGAGAGACCAGAAATGCCCAATGATTTATCAGATTTGGGAAATAACTTGTATTGTCCCAGTATACACGCAGGATTCACTATGCATCAATCCTGGGAATTCCAGCCCCACGTCCAAGTTAGTAAGTCAAGAACACTGTGATCAGCTTCACACATTTTCTTTATCAGATCCCCCGCGGTGTTTCTGAGTTTCTTTGGTTGGTTGATTTCAAATGCTGGCATTGGTGGCAGCTCACACATAAAGAAAAGAAATAGCACGAGATTAGAAAGAAAATAGGTAGAGCCCCCAGAGCGTGTTTAAGAGATTTTGCTTGTCTGTACAATTTATTACTGGATTTCATTATTTAGCAGAAGTGAATTGAAGTAGTTGATAATATGCCACAAATAATTTCAGCCATCAGTATCCAGCTCAGTTCAGGAATAACCAAAAGCCACTGCTACATGACTGGAGTTGGGCACTGGAGAGAAAGAAAGTCTTTGTTTGATGTTCAAAGTCTTGCTTCTGGTAAGGAAATGACCACATCATGTAAGTCAACTCAGTGAACGCATGGGCTTCATCTCATAGGGCATAAATGAAGATAAATACAGTTTAGACATAACTACAAAATATAATATATAAGAGGAAAGAATGGACAGTAAGCACCTAGCATCTCAAATGAGAAAAAATACTCCTCAAGGTAAAAGGCTGAGGCAGTGAAAACACATGCAATCAAACACTTCTCATATTCTCCACGATTTAAACAAGATATTCTTCCTAGTACATAGTCCTATGTACTCACAGCTCATTTACTTCAGCATTTAAAAAAACAAACAACAAAAACAACGAAAAACAAAAGCAACAAAAACAACTCTTGGAAAAGAAAGAGATGTGGAAAGGGTTTCACATAACAACAGGTAAGCAAAGCTTGCTATATGTGAACATTTGAGGTCCAAGGGTAAGAAGAATGTTTACTGGAAATTTGTTCAGGTATATAGAGTCGTGCCGCATCAGTTTCTCTTCCACCCATACATTAAGAGATTGAGATATGATTTTAAGGGATCATGCAGGAGTATAAGCCCCAGCCTACGCTACAGTCATCAGAAATGGTGTCTGCAGAATCAGGAGTCAAGGAGTACACATCTTGCCTGTCAAACATAAGTCTAGGCCTGACAGAACACCGACTCCCACCTTGATTTTCTTCTCTTTTTTAAAAAAATGGGTTTAGGTATTTGTTATGCCAGTAGGCAGTCTGTAATCTTCACCCCAATTTCAAGGTTACTAGAACATAGTCCTTTTGATTTAAGGTCTTTTGCCTCCAGCTAAAATATAGCTTAGTCTAATTATTTTCATTATAGTATCCATAATTCAGGGCTCCCATGGGTACTAAGGGTATAACAAGGATGGCATAAATTTTTACATCCACTGACCTCTAAATTAGTGAAAGCTTATTTCATTGGAAGAGGGTACAAAGTGAAATAAATTCTTTGCTTTCCACTCACTTTACAAATGTGTAGATGAAACTTTGTGGTTAGGTATGTGAGCCTATGTCACCTGCTTTTCTGTTTCTCAGTGCTACATATAGCTGATGGTCCAGATGCTGCACACATTCAAGGTGTTTTATGTGCTACTTTCATGGCCAAATTGCCATAAAGCCCAGAAAGGTTTATTGCCACATTAAAGAACATTCTCACATCAAGTCATCCAACTGCTTAGTGAGTATATAATAGCTCCTGGGCACCACCTCCCTCTGTAACCTTTATAGGTGATACACATATACAACCAGAAGAATGGAAAGCATGACGTGGCCTTTTGCCATAAGAAAACATTGTGAAATCTTCCTCAGCTTTGTGGGTCTCCATTTGCTCTAGGGTTGCCAATACAAAAGAGTAACGTGAGAATGCAAAAAGTATTCACAGTGGAGGGAAGGGAGAATTCTTGTTTCTCTTCAGCTGTGAGAAATTTAAATGAAAAGAATAAACACTGTCCCTAGACATAAGATCTTTTCTAAAAAAGACATCGTAAGTTGTATGGATTCAGTTACCATAGTGAATAGTGATGGTAATGACAGTATGGAGAATATCTCGAGATGAAAAAGAACGACTCACATTATGTTCAGTAAACATTAAAACTACGAGAGATCACATATACGTATCAGCTAACTTCCTGTTCAGTAATTTAAAAGGAATATTTACTATCTAGAGCCCAGACAGAGGTTATTACATTTATTTCACATATCCATCAAGACCTATCAGACCACCTAGTGTTAAGAAAATGCTCTAAGTGAAATCTGATAGGATTTGTTATTTCAGTATTTCTCTTTTTCGTTTTAGCATGCCCCACTAGTTGGCAATTACTTCCTACTGTACAATCTATTAAATATTCATGTCAGAAATTATTTGCATAAAGCAGCTTTTCTCTGATAAAAAATATGTTATTCATTCACTGCTTAGAAGATTGACCTAAGGTCCCTACTTTAAACACACAGTTATATTGATTGTGAAAACACACTAGGAAAATTATGTAGTTTATATGCATGCATTATTTCTACTGAGTCATCCTGAAGCTTATAATTTAAGCCTCAGTGTTTCAGGTAGAATGAAATTGCTTCACTAAGTAAGGCTGCTTTGATTTCAGCTTTCCTCCGAGCTTTGCCAGGCAAGCAGAAAATCTTCATAGTATGAAAGGTCTTGTTCATATGGAATGTATAGTCATGCACTGATAAAATCATACGCATTCAAAACACACCATGCCTTCATCCAAAGATTGTTTTACAAAACCCTTTTTTTGTCTTATGTAAATAATCCCATATCCTATATTAATGGAAGATCATCATAAATGAACAATGAATTTAGACTTCCAAGGCACTGCTGCGACTATTGCATTATACATCGCCTACAGAGGACAAAGAAAACTAAGGAGCTTCCTTCAAACAGGAATAAAATCCCCAAACCAAACCAAAAGAACCTCAAGCAACAACAGAAAGATAAGCTAACTGGATTTAAGCTAAAAATAAATTTACTTCTTATAAGTGTGTCCCCTTGAGGAAGAAACTCTGAAATACCCCACTTTTTAGAACCTTATCTGCATTTTAGTTTACTTTTCTGCCCCTCTCACTAGACAGCAACAGTTTAAGAGCATAAACAGAGAGAAAAAGAAAAAAAATAAAAGAAAAGAAATGGAGAGGGGAAAAGAGAAGAATGGTCACATTCTCTGCACGCCTTCCTCTTTTGCTGGCATTATGCTATGTTCTTACATCCAGCCGCTTGGTAGTCCTTCCTAGGTCCTCTCCACCCTTTATATCTTTTGCCCCCTTGCTTCTCACTCAACTTCCTTCAGTTTTCTCCCCATTTCACTCCTCTGTTTCAAGAGGACATAATCTCTAGTGTGGTTATTCATCATTTAAAAAAATCAAAACAATGAGGAAAATTACAGTTCAATACCTAAAGGAATGATATTATTCTGGCAATGTTGCTTGCCATGACAGGAAATCCACGTCACAATGAAGCCTAAGTGCCACAGCTCAAAGTAGATTTCAGATTGTGCATGAGCCTTTTGTTGCTGTCTATGTGCAGATAAACTCCAGTCACTCTGCAAGGCCATTTCGTTTCAGGACTTACAGGTCACACAGTACTGCAGGTGCAATTAGAATGCTGAGCTAAACAATGTGTTTGAAGAATGGACTCCCTTCTAAGACTTTGGAACACGCCTAATTGGATTCATGCTTGTCCAGAACAAGAAGTCCTCAGTAAGGTATTCTCCTAAAGCGTAAATGCAAGTTCTCTCAAGTTGGTATCCTGGTAAATACGATATTCTATATGTTAGCCTGACGAGTACATTTCTGTATCTTAACAGTTGCTCTCATTTAGTTTTTTACAGAAAATTAATACCTTAATCTCAGTGAAAACACTGGCAAATTCCTGCTATGCTGAGTTCTATTATCTGAGAAACTCACCCATGGTACTGCAGGGTTAGGGAGGGTGCCTGGCTTACTTTGCTTTCATTTATCAACTGCAAATATTTTTTAGGCCAACTAAAATTTCAGATTCAGTTATTAATTAGATTTTTTCCTTTCCAATTCTAACTATTTTCAGCTGTAATACTGTGTTCTCATAAGCACATATACCCTTGTTTTCCTTCATCCCTAGTGATTATTCCATTTCATTAAAAAGCTGAAAAATTGAGGAAATACACAGCCAAATTTCAATCTATACAAATGCAAGCAATACAGTAAAGATTTGCACTCAGTGAGACATGACAGAAAGCCAAGCACAATCAACTTGGCTAGAAAACAGTTGCAAAGTTTCTTAAAGGACTGTATAACACACTAGGTGCAAGAGAGACAGGTAATAGGATCCTTTATCTATTGACATATTGCAGAATGTGTTAAAAGCTTATAACACTGTCTTTTAAGGGATCCTTTATCTATTGACATATTGCAGAATATGTGTTAAAAGCTTATAACACTGTCTTTTAAATTTTGTTTCAAGATTCCTTTCTTCTTAAAATGAGAGAAGAGAGAATTAAACCAGCATTTACTTGCAGAATGATGGGAATTATTCAATGAGTCAGGCAGGGAAAAATTTAATGAAATATAACAAG